>NW_007741362.1:5272-25665 GCF_000696425.1 Galeopterus variegatus | reverse complement strand
GCACTGCTGATCATGAAGCGGCACTGCTAATCATCCTCTGGGTTCTGTTGGATGCCACCAAGTCACATGATCAGGCAGGTCCAGCAGAAATCATTGTAAGATGGAAGTGGTACACACATGATAAAGCATTAATGGGGCCAGATTGCACAAATAAGATACACAAGTAGGTTAACCATGACACCCTTGTCACCTCTGTCCCATCTCCAGATTGATTCAAGCCTTAAAATGTCAAAAGCAAAATTTTGAAATTTAATTTAATTTAATTTTTATGTTTTTCTTTTATTTTTTTACTTTAATTCACCAATATACAATGTAGCTGATTTTCGTGTCCCTTTACCAATTCCTCTTACCCCCTCCCCCTCCCTCCCATCCCATCAACATCATATCTGTTCACTTGTTAGAAAACAGCATAGGTGACTAAATATCTTTCTGATCTATGCCAGGAAGAATTCCTAACGTGAAGGTGCTGAATCAAAGGGGGTGGAACATGGAAATGTTCAAGGAAAATTTTATATGTTTCAAAGCACTGAGTATACAGGGTTTAATACCCAGCTAAAGACCCTGGTGAAAACACACTACTTGGATGGCTCCTAGAAGCATGGTAAAAGCAATGGTTTTCATGAAGTGTGGTAGAAATGACAGAACTGCTGTGGAAAATGGTGGAGATTTAAGAGATTAAAGGGCTCAGAATAGAGGGAATACTAAAGTAAAATGTTTCATAAGGCCAAAGACCTATCAGTTGTTTATGTTTTTTAGGTAGGCACTAATCCCATTCATAAGGATGGAGTTCTCCTGAGCTCATCACCTCCCAAATGCCCCAGCTCTAAATACTATTGCATTGAGGATGAAATTTCAACACATGAATTTGGGGGTGACATAAAAATTCAGACCATAGCAACAAACTTTCTCTAATCTCTAATAACAATATTTCAAAGTAGCAAACATGTAAAAAGTCTCATGTCATGAGTCATATCTAAAGACTAAAAAAATTCATACTTTTATTGCATCTCTTTGTTGTAAATTGTACAAATTATTTTTTGGAAATATAACAGTCAAACCTTCCTGTACCACGCTCCCCCAGTAAGACTTAATCTAGTCTACCTGGGCCATGTAAAGGAAGCTTTGTCTCATGGCAAAAGCAAACAAATCTACCTGATGAGATAACATTGGTCAGTGGTCTCTGGTCTAGTAGTTTTAACAGCTGATATAAAGTGAAATATATCTCCTATTTTTCCATCATATGATATAACTAATTTTAATTTGTGTTCGTACTTACATGAACATACAGAAAACTCAGTCCTATCTCTATATTTATTTGGTGCTCATAGCTCAATATCTCATTTTCTTTTTGGTTCAATATACCCACATTTTCCTACAATCAATTTATTGTTCTATTTTTTTTTTTTTTCTTTTCCCACCACTGACTTTCTGGGCCAATAGTCTAATGGTGTTATGCTGCACGACCAATCATGGTGAGATTTTGAATATACCATTTGTTAAGTTCTTAGCTTATTGTTTAGAGAGAAAAATTAGTTCATAGTATCTCTGAATTTGTATTCATAATAAATAATAAATTACTGAAGAGGTTTTTTTACTGGTAAATTTATTGTTTTCAAGATGCCTCTTGAACAAATAAATTTACTAGGAGGAACAAACATTTTCTGTAAAGAACCAGATAGTAAATATTTTAAGCATTGTGGTCCAAATGGTCTGTGTCCCAAATATACAACGTTACCATTGTAGTGCAAAGGCAGCCATAGACAATGCAAAAACAAATGGCCAAGGCTGTGTTCCAATGAAACTTTACAAAAACAGGCAGTGGGGCAAATTTGGCTCATGGGTCCCACTTTGTCCAATCCTGGTTCCAGACAAAGGTTCTTAATTTCTTTATTTTGGCTCCCTTCTTCTATTCCTAAAAGCAGGTAAGGGATGTGGGACAGAAATGAAGGTCAGTATACGTTTTCCTGTCTCATGGTGGTACAAGCACAGCTGTTTACATCTTAAAAATTTCTAATTGACAGAGATGTCATTAGTACAGACCATCGTTTTTTTAAAAAAAGGCAAAAAAGCCTACGTACTGGATATTCATTTAGCACTGTGGCAGAATTCATGGTTTTCTAGCTTCAGAAAATGGCAAATACTAACTAGCCATTAGATGAACATTTAAAGAAATGCACTGAAGGAAAAGTGTTCCAAGTTTGGTGAGTTGATGAGGTTTGTATATTACAGCAAGCCTCATAATGGTCAGGTAACTACACTAAGTCCAGCAGTGACTACCTGACAGTGTAGTTGGGCAAATCCTCTTCATCTACTGTTGAAAGAGCAATTCATATCATAGGACTTAGTTACTGTCTGTCTCATTAACATTCTCTTACAATTCTACATGGGTTGGATTTCACAGATTTGCCAGGAATTTGCTGTAAGAATTCAGAGGTGAATAAGGCATATAAAGCTGCCATTCAATATTATAAAACCTATTCCAGAGATGGAAAAATACAGTTCATCTTAAATATCACATTTAAATTGATAATTGTTACCTGTAACAAAGATTCTGAGGCCTTTTCAGGCTGGGTGGGAAAAACTGTCATATTGTCAAGTTATATCTGCCATGAATAGGTACCCATGCACCCAATATATTTTTCATACTTGATTTAATCCTTTATACCTAAAGGATAATTCACTCTCAGTTGCTTTATTTCCTTCATGTCTTTTAATCAATTGACTTTGACACTAGAAATACAGAGATGAATATGATAACTTTTCTCGACCAAATCCAGTCAAAGAGTTAAACATGAAAAGAAATAGTAATGTATAACCTAGAACTGTATTGGAAATATGCATTTAAAAGTGCAATGTGAGTACAGAGGATGTTGGAACTATACAGTTTTTGGAAAGTCAAGGAGGACAAGACAGAGAGTCATAAAAACCAGTTTCCTCTGTCCCCTGTACACACAGGAGTGTGCTTAGCCCAGGCTGCCTCTCACTGTTTGATCCTTGGACAGAGTTCTGGCTAATGGAAAGTGGTCATAAGTGATGAACATCATTTTCTGGCTTGGTCTGTAAAAAGCAACTACAAAATCCATTACTCTAGAAGTCAGCAAGCTCCTTTGTAAAGGGTTAGGCAGTAAATATTTTAGGCATTGAGGATCATATGATCTCTGCTACAGTTAATCAACCCTGTCATTATAGAACACAGCAGTCATAGACACTGTGTAAACAAACAGGCATGGCAGTGTGCCAATAAAACTTTATTTACAGAAACAGGCAGCAGACTAAATTTGGCTCTTAGACTTAGTTTGCAGAACTCACCTCTATTCCTTCTGTTTTTTTCATCTGCAAAGGACAAAGTCAAGGGATTAAAGGCCCTAAAGAGTGGAAGTGTATCTGGATCCTCAGTCACTGCATAGAGGGCTGCCTGCTGTACAATGCACTGAAGTCTTAAATGAGAGAGAAGTAAACTTGTTTTGGTTTTAAGCTGCAGAACTTAGTCTACTCTGACCAACATAGACGATGTCTTGGAAGAGATGTAGCTTTCATGTCAGTGAAAACATAAGTTTTCATTGCACTTGATTAAATAACCCAGTAGCTGGATTACTAGATTATATAGTAAGTGTATGATTAACTTTTACAAGGAATTGTCAAACTGTTTTCCAAAGTAGCTGTTTCATTTTTCATTTTTTACCACCAGTTCATCTGCATGCATGTCAGGACTTAGCATTTGTAAATCCACATTTCTATGCTAGAATGTGCCAGGAAAAAAGGATTCTGCAATTTTGGCATTTAAGCTCTTCTTAGTGAAGCCATGAAACTACATCTATATTATAAGAATGCTGTTTATACTAGATTGCAAAAATAGCCATAATTCCTTGTGTCTTCCTATATCTACTTCCCTTTGCAAAGCAATTTTGCCACTATTTCTACACACCTTAAATCTGAACTGGCTTTCTGACTTGCTTTGACCAGTAAAATATAGTAGAAGTAACAGTCCAGTTTTGAGCCTGGCTCTTGAAAGATTTTGCATGTTTCCACTACTGCTTTTGAAACACTGTGACTATGATGTGACTGAGCCTAAGAGGACATGGAAATACATGAAGCAGAAACAAGCCATTCTAGCTGCTGATGTTTTAGACCAGCCAGCCTCCAGTCAATCTGGCAGTTCATCACAGATGCATGAATGAGCTGAGTCAAAACAAAAGACCTGCTTTGCTTAGCCCAGGCAAAATTGCCAAACCATAGAATCATAATTAAATAAGTGATTGTTGTTTTAAGCCACTAAGTTTTGGTGTGGTTTATTATGCAGCAATAGCTCATTGATATGCTGTTTCATCTCTAATCTAATTTAAATAATCCAAAATAAAATACATGCTGCTATGATTAAACAAAATTAATGTCCTTACTGGCTCTTATTTCTGTGACCATTCAAGTATGCAACATAAAAGAGTTTTCTTTAAAAATACTCTTAAAATCGTACTTCATAAATGCATGCATATTGGTTTCTATAAGTAAGTTATAATTTAGTTCCACCAGAAATCAGCTATGTGACTTTAGAAAAAATTATCTAGCATTTGTTTACCTCAGAATCTTTATATGCAAAATGAAGATATTGGAGAAGTCATATTTAGGTCATAAATGTGTATACACACACAGATACGTACATATATATGCATATGAATGTGTGTATTTATAGGTACAAATGTAATTTTACATATATATATAAAAAAAAGACATTAAAAGAACAAACTCTAAATGGAGCTTAGTCAAAAGAGGTATTAGCAGTCCTCAGATACATAAAGTAGATGGTTTATATTTCTGAACCATCCTGGAAAGCCCTAAATATATGTTAATCCATAATAAGTAGAGAAAGATAAAGAAATAAAGATTACAGCAAATGCTATGATATTAATTATCTTTGTAAATGATAAGAAAAACCAGCTAAGCAGTCTATGGCTAATATATCAGTGAAAGATGTAATTAGAACTGGGTATACGGTATAGTGATAATAAACCACACATATCAATTAATCATCACAGAACTTTAGAGATAGCAGGAACTTAAAAAATCTTTAAGCCTAACTTTCAGAGTTTATTGACTTGACTTAGTTCATTTCAACAAAAAATTACTGAAAATCTCCATTATGTAGCATATTATGTATGTATTATGAAAATTCTATTCCAGACATATTAAATAACTTACATAATGCTAATAAACTAGTAGTTGAGAATAGAAAACAAGTTTTCTGATTTCCATTTAAGTATTCTTTCTACTACACAAGGTAACTACTCCAAATAATGAAAAAATATTTACCTCTGACAGATTATAATTAGATATTAATTACACATTAAACAAAAAAGCAACAACAAAAAAGAATTTTAGTATATTGCCAGAGAACTAGCTATTCGATGTAATCTTATTTTCAAAAGATTTTTTAGAGGAAATGAGGTGAAGAATGTTCTCTAATTTAACTAAAAGACCTGTGTAATCAAACTCCTACATCTACTTTGGATTTCTGGGATCCTATCTATGTAGAACCTAAATTGCCCTGTCGATCACACTCAGGAACTAGGTTATAAGCTGCTGAAATCAATTCATGCCTTACCCACTTTGCTTCCTATCTTAGAAAGAATCCCTTCATCACTGTAAAAGTAAGAAACTTTTCTTTTTTCTAGTACTTGCTTTTTGTTCTACGAAACTCTCAAACATCCTGTGCCACAAATATCACTTACAATTAACTATTCTCTCTGAGTTGTAATGGTCTTCTTTTTTCTTTTGTCTATTTCAAGTCAACTATCCCGAATTGTCCAGCCTCTCCTTTAATCTGAGATTGTATTCTTATTTGGGGAAGGGAGTGGGGAAATATCTTCAAATTGTGTTGATTTTATGAAATAACAATGATAAAGAAGTGGTAGTTACTAATGTTTCTACTTGGAAAAAAAAAAAAGTTAGTAGGGCTACGGATTCATGCCCTGAAGTTATTTTTCTCACTGGTTCAGAAAATTCGGAAGTCTAAAAATCAAACACTAGGGCTTCAGATTGACAAAAGTTCTAGATTGATAAAGCAGATATATTTACAAATTGTCATCAGCATTAGCATACTTTATCACTTGTTGATTTTAGTTCCAAGAACTAATTAAGCTGTGTATACAATACCAGAAGAACGTTTGATTTAGGCAACTCAAATAAAAGGCTAAATGAAGAAGAAACAACTAAGTCAAATCAATTGTTGACAATATTAACTGATAATAATATTCTTAAAGTATTTTGCAGTTCCTTAAAAGCTTTAACAAATGTTATCTCCCTGACAAGTCCAGGCAGTGTTTCTGGTCTCATTTCACATGTGTAGAAAATTGGGTTAACAGAGTTTAAATGATTTAATAAGGATCTAATAACTTAATGAGGAGATAAAACGATTATAAAAATTAGAATTTAGACATAAATATTTTTATTTTATTTCTAGTGTTGCTTTCACTGCTTCAGGCTGTCTCATATCAAGATGTTCCAATGGCATATTTCACTGGCCCATGATCATATTAGACTCAACAAAGAACATCACTCACATATATGACTGAATAGTAAAACTAGATTTCTTGAATGTGAGAAAAATGGGCATTTTATTACTTAAAGTGTGTTTCAGGTGACACATCTCTTTGTGAAGTATGATCAAACTCAGCTCACTGATTACTGCATTTTAAACGCTAAGTTGTAGTATATAGCAAATTGAAAATCACTTTCCAATTTGCCTGCCACTCTAAATTTAGTAACCTTAGGGTAGGTTGTGCTTTAATCAGAAACATTATTTTCAATTAGCTTCCTTTTCATGCTAGGAAAATATTCTTTGATATCAGAGATGCATCTCTACCAATCCTCTTTACCGATCACTACAACCTTTCCCTAAGAGACCTCTTTGAACTGTGAGCATTCTTGGGAGAAAGATATGGCCAGGAGCCTTATATACTACATATTATCAAATTAGGCAGCATATTACTATGACTGCTAATGCACTCTTTCTAAAATTGCTAAGTCATTCTTTTCATCTGAAAAGATTCTAGGAACACACCGTTTATAGATTTAGCTTCAAAAGAATACAGCTTTTAAAGACATGCAAACCTTTACAACTAGAATTCTGCATTTCCATTTTGCTTTATACCTTTGCTGACATTTCTTAATTTCTTTAAATGTTTTGGTGAGGATTATACTTAAAATACTAGGGTGCTAAGCTTTTGGGAGGGGATACTCTTCTACACACAATTGTATAGCAACGTAGATTGTATCCCTTCTTCTAATAAAATAAAACCTATCATACCAGAGGTATTGCACCAGTAAATCAATAATCCCTTAAGATTTATGCAGAAAGTTAGTTACAAAAGGCTGCTGCATGGTGCGTGTGCGCGTGTGTGTTTCGTGTGTGTGTGTGTACGTGCGTGTGTGTGTGTGTGTGTGTGTGTGAGTGTAGAGACTTTCAATAATGAGCACTGTGTTACTCTATTTGGAATATTTTGTACCTAAATGTGATTTCCATGTCTGGAATGAAATTCAGACTAGGCAACTTGATAACTTTCTAGTTTATGAAATAAGGAAGAAATCAATTTAAATCAATTTAAATCAATTTGAATCAATTTAAATCAAAATAAATTTTTGAATCTTGTTATATGCCCATACTCATCCAATTTATTTATTCATTTAACAAATATTTATTGAAAACTAATTATGTGGCAGGCAGTAAGATGGGCCTTCAGGGTACATTGATTAAAAAAGAAAAAGTCACAGTTTCTTTCTTCAAAGAGTTTACAAGTCTAACAGGGAAGACATACAAGTAATGAACAGTTATAGCATAATGAGAAGGACACTGTAAGGAGAGTAGATTCAAGAAGCTATAAAAGCAAATAAGATGGGTTTAAAAATCAGGTTAGAAGAGTTAAAGAAGGCTATAATAAGGAAAATGACTAAGAAGTGAGTAAAATTTTGGAGAGAAAAAGACTGACAACTTTAAGAATGTGGAGGCTGAAGTATGACATTGCTTAGGAAATCACAATTTAGTATGACAGCACTTGACAGGTTGCTGGACAGAGGTTTTTGCCAGGTGATTTTGATTGAAGAGACGGAATTTGAGAGTACTGTTGAGAGGAGACAGTGACTAAAATTAATATAAAGTGGAAGTGATATAGAGAAGACAAGAAATCAAAGAAATTTACTTCGTAAAGGAAAAATAAAAGAAGGAAATCGAGCTTCAAGAGTGGAACATTTTAACTTAGAGTTTCAGAGTTACAGCAAGAAACAAACTTCCTTTGCTATAAGCAATTTTAAAAGAAAAATAACTAGAACTGTAAAAAAGAGACATAGAAATAGCATGTTATCCTTTAAAATCAAAATGCTTCACCTACAAAAAATATTTTAGAAAACAGAATAAAAGGTTAGAATATTTCCAGTTAGTGTTTTCAACTGCATTAAATAAGAGGCTTATCTAAAAATATGAAGGAAAAACCAGCTGGAGTCTCAAAAAGATTATTTAGATTAAAGAGCCTAACTGCAAAATTATAAGCCGTAATGAAAGTAGCTGAGTAAATATTGTAAAAATCATATCAATAAAATTAGAAGGGAAGAATCAAGAAGTACTTCTAGAAATTAAGTAAATTTAAAGTTTAAAAATCCCTTTAAAATTGAAGAACTTCATACTAAAGTTAATTGGGAGAATATCGTTGCAATGTGTAAAACCATTACACAATACATGCCTTCAAATCAATGATAAAAAAAAATAACAGCAGATATGAAATGGCAATTCATAGACAGGAAACAAAAAAAATAACGTGTACATAGAGATGATCAACTTTTGAATAGAAATGCAAAATAAAACAAATTATATCTATATTTACCTCCATCAGAGTGGTGAACATTTGCAAAGCAGATAATGTCAAGTCAGCAAGTATGCTTGGAAAGTAGAACCTTCGTGAATTATTGGTGGAATTATCAAGTGGTATGACCATTTTAACTTGAATTTTGGCAACATTGTAAAGAGATATACTATGCATATAAACCAGGAATCCCACTCCTGGGATATAGCAGAGCACTTCTTCCACTAGGCCATAGGACACATGTAGCAGTTTGTCTTAGCAAAGTGTTTAAGGTAGTGGGTAGTTTGTATTTATTGTTAGAGGAATGAATATATGATAAATGTACACCATGTATTATTATGTGCCTGATAACATAAATTAATAATATAAACTGCAGAAATAGAAACATCTTAAAACATAGTTTGTTAAATGAAAACTTAAGAAATAAAGCAGCATATATGACACAATACATTTATGGAAACTAAAAATACATATAGACAAAAATACTATATATTCTATAAAAATATGTATCAATACATATCCATGAAATAGATCAGACACTTAAGAGTATCAATGTTAACAAGGAAAAATAGCTTGAGAGCAATCTTGCATACGTCTATAATGATAGTTCACCATAAAGAATATGACTAATTCAGTTCTCTCTAAATAAGTTTCAAAAGAAAGAGAAAATTATGAGTTAAAAATAAAAGATATGGAGAGCCTATCCAGAGGAGGCAATCTCTGTATACAGGTTGAGTATCCCTTATCCAAAATGCTTGGGACCAGAACTGTTTCAGATTTCAGATTTTTTTTCAGATTTTAGAATAGTATTTGCATATACATAATGAGATATCTCAGAGATGGGATCCAAGGCTAAACATGAAATTTATTTATGTTTTATACACATCTTATACACATAGCCTGAAGGTAATTTTATACAATATTTTCAATAATTTTGTGCTTGAAACAAAGTTTGTGTACCATCAGAAAACAAAGGTGTCACTCTCTCATCCACCCATATGGATAATCTGTAGTTGTTTGGGATCACCAACCTTCCTGACTGAATTTATATGTTATTGATAACCAATTATCTTCTTATACTTATTCACTCATAAGTGCTTAGTAAAAAATATAAGATAGCATTAACATAGTGAAAAAATAATGTGTTCAGGGTAAATAAGCAGCCCAGTAGTATCACCAGAATACCTGTAACAGCTGCAATCTCCACCTACAATGTTGTGTTTTGATTAAAAAGTTATTGTACACTGTACTTTTATTATTATTTATTATTATTACTACTACTACTACTACTACTATTATTATTATTATTATTATTATTATTATTATTATGTGAGAAGAAATAGTTGAGGGTCCAGGAAGTAGCTCCTGTAGGAATGAGGAGGCATTTTGCTGAATGGCTTTATAAATGTTTCCTCCAGAGTCACCTGCCTCATTAACAATAGTTTTTGTCTTAGAAGTCTCTCTTTGATTTTATAAACAGGCATGATCTCCTGTTCTGTTATGAACGCACACTGCGCTAGTCCTTTGATAAATCCATCACACATTTTCACTATGTCGTGTATAGGCATTTTTTCTGCAGTTAACGTTATCTTCATCATCACTGTAGCTCTGATCACCTAGATTTAGAACCATTTCAGCTATTTCATCATCAGTCAACGAATAAACAACTGGAATCTCATTATCGATGTCAAATCCTTTGTGATCAGCAGATATTTTATCACCACAAATTTTTAAAAATTGAAATTCACGTCTTCTTTTTTCAATTTCTTCAACCAGCCTGTTGGATAATCACAGTTCCCTTCCATTTTCAGTTCATCATGATAGATCTTTGTTTCATGATCAGCATACCATTAAGTAGCATGTGTTCACCATGACACTGACATATCTACTTTTTCAATACACAATCAAGATCTTCATTTTTAGCTTAATGCAAAGGTTTTTTTTTTCTTTTTTTGTTTGATTGTTTTTTTTATTAACTTCTGTTCATCTCTTTCAGCCTAGAATTTCAATACTTTGTCCTTCTGTTCCTTCAGGTCCTATATGGTAGTGATTTTCCAACACCATACTCTTTTATAAGTCATTTCACACTTACACGGCTGTCCAGTTTCTCTAACAGCTTAAGTTTCTGTGCTGTAAACATAAATGTTTTCTTTTTTCCTTATCACTGTTACCTATACAGGTATCTGCAAGTCCTTTTGACATTCTTAACAATACCTTTTCACCACAGATCAGAGAAAAAGCAAAATAACACAGTGAGTAAGGCACATAAGTCTTGGTCCCATGTGGAGCATCGTGGGGAACGTGCCTTTGGCACACGCAGCCTGCAGACTTGCCATTTTATTACCCTTTGCAGGTGTGCTTACATAGGGGATTCTAGGCATACACGGAAAAGATATATCACAGATGAAGGGGTCTGGGAGGGTCTTTTTTTCATTGGGGATGCTGTGTGTTGTGCACCTGCATTTTGTCTGTGACCCATCATATTAGCTCAGGTGTGGAATTTTCCACTTGTGGTGTTATGTCAGCTTCAAAAATTTTTGGATTTTGAGGCTTTTTGGATTTTGATTTTTGGAGTTACGGATGCTCAACCTGTGCTAGGAATCAAAACATATATTTTATTTTCTATCTATATTGCAGAACAGAATAGATAAAGTGAAAATTATTATCAAGGAAAGAAAATAAAGGAAAATATTTCTGAGCTGAAGAAAAACCCAAGCCGGCCAATAAAAAGAGCTTTATGAAAATACAGTGTAAGCCTGGCTGGTTAGCTCAGTTGGTTAGAACACAGCCTTATAACACCAAGGTCATGGGCTTGGATCCCCAGAAGAACGAGCCACAAAAAATAAAGGAAGGGGCCGGCCCGGTGGCGCACTGCTACAGTGCGCCGCTTGAGAGCGCGGTGGCACTCCCGCCGAGGGTTCGGATCCCACATACAGACCGGTTCCCGCTCACTGGCTGAGCGAGGTGCGGGTGCAACACCGAGGGTTGCGATCCCGTTGCCGGACACGAAAAAAGACAAAAAAAATAAATAAAAAATAAAGGAAGAAGAAAATACAGTGTATTAAATAGTATTGACTGGGTTATAAGCAAACAACCTTCAAATTTCAGTGTCTTAACCCAACTAAAGTTTATTTATTGCTTACACAAAACCTTCTAAGGGTCTGGTGACACTTCATGACAGCTGGCCTCCATAAAGTGGCTGAGTGATCCAAGCTGTTTCTATATTGTGGCACTCAATCTCAACATATGCATCCATAATTTATGTGGTAGAGAAATAAAACCCAGAGAATCAAAGACCAGCTCTTAAGAGCAAACATCCCTTCTGCTCTAGGTCCATTAATCAGAGCTAGTTACACGGCTTGTTATCAAGAATGCTAGGAAATAAGAGATTACATGTGCCCAGAAAGAGAGGAGAAACCAATATACCGGAGAGAACAATTAATACTTCATCCTATGGTATATAAATGTCTTTGATGTCTACACGCAGTAGTATAATTTAGACAAATTTGTAATTTGAAAATCAATGAATAAATGTTTATTCTAATTCATCCAAAATGCAGATGACTATGTGAAGGAAAGGAAATCCTTAAACTAGTGGCATGAATGTTCTGAGTCTACCCCAGGGACATGCATTTATTAAATTATGCAATTGTTAGTAAATTAATCAATTTCTCTGAGCTACAGTCTAATTATCCTGCATATAATAGTTGGTAATAGTTAAAACATTCTGAATATTTACCCTATTCTTATAAATGTTTTGCATAAATAGCTCATTTAATACTCACAATTACTTGTGAGGTTCTATTAAGTATCCCTGTTTTACAACTGAGCACATTCAGAAAGGTTAATCTTTTTTTTTTCCCCTGAAGTCACACAGCTAAAAGAATATAGAAGCAGGAATTAAAATGTAGGTATTTCAACAAAATCTTAGTGTGAAACTTTTTTTAATATGTCATTCCTATCCTCTCTATTTCACATAATCAATTAGAATAGTAAATGAGATTATAAAAGTACTTTATAAATTGCAAAGCCCTGCACAAGAATAGATAATTCACAAAAATCAGTAAATACTTTTCTCACATTCTTTGGCTCCCATTCTTCTGTTTGAGCCATAAAAAAACAGTGTAAGGTGTGTTATTTTTTAGTAAACTTCACATTGTATCTTTTTCCCATAAATAGGTGTAGAATACTCTTGCCATGTCTTTTTAAACAAAATATATTGGTGGATCAAAATATAAAAGAAATTAAGAAATAGACAATTACAAAAGTATAATTTTATTATTTGAGCTCCATGTACATTGATATGTAAACAATGTTATCCAGAAAAATATAAACTTATCCAAACATCGCTTAAATTTGTTCTACAGTGTATGAAAAATTTTCTTTAAAAAAACTTGCAATGTTGAGTTTACAAATTGATGATATGAAAATAAGTGAATTTCAGCCAATAATGTACACTATCTTGATTGAGTCAAACAGCTATATCTAGTTTCATTGTTTGGTTTATTGATGCCAAATAATTAGGTTAATCAATTTTTTTTACTTTCAAGCAATTGTCTATTCACCCTCATACCTCTTTCTCTCTCAACCTAATAAAAGCTACCATCTTAGATGGAAAGGTACCATTCATAATTGATCATTGCAACTATTTTGTATCTATTTGTTTAAGAAGTTTTACTGGGCCTCTAAATTGAGATGTTTAGCCTAAATTTGTCTTTGTACTTGGACTATAAAGTTTAACCAAAAGCAGCCTCTGAACATAGTGAACTGTAACCTAGTTTGATGCCAAAATTGTAACCTAATCTCAGAGTATTCTCTTGTAACCAAGCAACTGTGTCACAGCCAATTATAGCAGTCAAACCTTCAGCCAATCAAATGCTGCCAAAACATGCCCAAATAAGGCAAATGCTGAACTGCACTCATCAGATTATCTTTGTATGTCATTTCCTGTTTTCTGGTTATTAAATATAACTTTTCATGTGGGGCAGGAGGTGCATTCTGAACCATCTTCAGTCTGTAATACTACCGTCCAGTTCTAGAATCTTTTTCTTGCTCAGTTAAACCTTGTTAAATTTAACCGGTCTCAGGTTTTGTTTTGTTTTTTTAATAGCCCTTAAATTCCAAAAATAGGAATTAACTCGAATTCTGTAAGCCTTCTTGACCTCTGAACTATTTTCTCTCCTTACAATCTTTGAATAAAAAAACAAAATATTCTTACTAGCACTCCTATCTTTCTTGTAATACCTTGCAAAAGGCAGCCAACAATAGCCAAAAGGGCAATCATATTCTAGTTCTTCACAACAATTTCTCCTGAGTCTTTAGGTTCATGAGGCACGTGGTGGCCTTCAGAGTTACCACTAATTTTTAACAAGCCTTAAAAGTGATCATAGAATAGTCTGTTTTCAATAAAACCTTCATAAAGTCTCATGTACCACAGAAATGTCGGGGATGAGGTTAGCCTTTAAAACAATGCACTTTAAATGTCAAAAGTTCCATCCCTTCCCCCAGAACTAAACTATTCACTCTTTTAATTCAAAATGTTGTTGCAATTGTTTAAAAGATTGGACATCAGAGTATACAGAAAATTATAGATGATGCAAGTCTCATTTTGGTGGATGTAAAAGTTCCAACTTTGAAAATCAGTGCCAGTTAAATGTGCATGAAATGATTCCCCAGATATATAAGTAAGTAACAAGGTGTTTAATTTATCATTAGACAAACATATAAATTTTGAAAAATGCTCAAAGGAATTTTATCACAAAGAAGTGGCATTTATATCTTTCTCCTTCAATCACTCTGCTATTGTCTGTTGACAATCTATGGGATTAAAACAGAAACTTGAAAAAAGATAAATAACTCAAATTTACTAGAAAGTATTGGAAGGCTGAGTTAGATATCTGAGCACACAGTTGTGCAGAATGAAATTTATGAATTTTATTCAGTTTCTTTGCCTCTGGGTTAAACAAAGAGCTATATGGAAGAATTCTAGCACAAGCCTAATCTCTGAGGAGAGAAACAGAAAAACAAAAGATGGGCAAATTAAATTAAAAGAATAGGACACAGGCACATTTCTTGTGGATGTAACAATCCAGTGTAGGTGTCCCAAGTTATGGAAGAATGTTCTGATATGAATTTAAGACGACACAGAGAATGTCACATTTAATAGATGAGCCAAGGTTACCCTGCACATTGACATCAGGCTAAGAGAGGAAAGAAGAGAGTGTTTGGAGAAGATATATCTTTCTTCTTAACTACCTTGGCCTAGGAGTGGCACACATCATTTTTCATAGCATTCCTTTGTAAAATCAAGACACAGACCTTACCTAGATGCAAAGAATATTGGGAAATATAATCACTTCATAGGTGGACAATATTAAGCAAATACACTACATGATAGGAGAACAGATATTATCACTAAACAGCCAGCCATTTCTGCTGCACAGAGACCATTATACATTTAGCTCTTGGTGATTGTTAGTTATTTTGACTGGTTATTCTTATGTTGTTTTCATTTAGACTAGCATCCACTTTCACTTGAATCCTGTTTTCCAGGGTTAGCTTCCTCTAACTCAATTGTGATTTATTTAGTTGTCATCCTATTTGAATCACTTAGGAAACCTTAATGAATACCAATATCTAGATCTAATCAGAGTCTCCAGGTTAAGAGTGCAGGCACGGTATTTAATAAAATCTTCCCTGGTGGTTCTAATTGACCACCAGCGTTGAGGACCTCTGTCTAGCAAGTGTGGGAATCACGCCTTTCATATTTATATTCCTCCTGAGTGAGCCATTTCCTCAAGACTCTGTTGCCTCCAGTTCCTTTGCAGACTATATTCATTTTTCTGCTAAGTTTCCTGAAACTCCCTTTGCTTTTATGTTGGCACCAGCAGAAAAGTGACTATGGAGTCTACTGAAAAGAATCACAACCTCAGTGTTGGGTCTGAGTGTGCTGATTTAATGTGTCACATCTTGGAGTTAGTTTGGAACTCTGGAAGTTGTTTTATAAGATTTAAAGATTCTTTTGATGACAGGCCACAACTCAAAGACCCTCAGAGAGATGAAAGGCAGAATTCTTTGTCACTTACATCCAAATGACAAAAGACTGCCAGGCAGGTCCAAAGAGAAGATTGTACCTGGGGACTGGGTAACAGCAAGCTGGAGCTGTTCAGGGATCCGTTTATGTATGGCAATCTGGGCAGGGCTAGCTAGGTTTCTGGGACTTTCTATGGACTGGTAAATTTGAACAATTTTGCAGGCTCCCAGACATAGAAACTTTCACTGGTTATCTGGTTCCTGGCCCAGGGGCAATTAGGACAGGTACATAATGGTCCAAAAGTGTGAAAGTCCGATACAGAAAGTGGTTGGGATGTGAACTTAATCAGTTGCTTAAGAAGGAGAACTGAACAGTCTCCAGCCAGAACCTCAAAACTGGGTCAAGACAACATTTCAAAATAAACAACTGTATTACAAATTAACCCCTGACATTCCGACATCAATTCTGAGTTACATTATTTGGAGTATCTAACTGACCTAAGTAGTAGGGGAGACTCCACTCCTACTACTGTTGGAGGGAAAGAAACACATTTTAACTGGGAATCTACTATGCGCCAGACGCAAGAATCTATGCATTATCCCATTCTTCACTACAAAGCAATCCTGTGACAGAAATACCCCAATTGCCTGTTTCATATAGGAGGAAATCCAGATAAAGAGAATTTAAATAATATGCTCAAGAACAAACAGCTGTTCAACTCTAGTGGGATTTGACTCCTGAGCAGGTGCTCTTTCTGAACTTCTGGGCAGTATTTCCTTACTATGCAGATGGTTCTTGATCCTTTTGGAACAATCAGGATCAAGAATAAGGTTTAGAGTAGTAGTTTTGCTTCTGGATTTGACAAGTTTGCATGTATACTTGTCATCTCAGATGTTAAGTGTTAATCCTAACCATGACGAATGCAAGTGGGTTCCTTCTACCAAAACAAAGCTCCCCTAAAAGAAGTGACTCCTCAGTAGTAATGAGCATATCTAGTCCTCAGATCTAGGTTCTAATGCTGTCCTCCAAAAAAATAATCAGAGATCCTTGGAGAAGGAAGGAAATAATACAAGATGAGTCTGGAATGACTTGTAGTACCAGCAAGTAAGGAAGTACTCAAAAAACACACAAACAAAAAAACAAAATGTAAAAACATACTCAAAAACAAACAAACAAACAAACAAATGTGGTATCCTGGAACGAAAAAAGGACATCAGATAAAAACTAAGATAATCTACATAAACTATGAACTTTAGTTAATAACAATATATCATATTGGTTGATTAATTGCACCAACGTATCATACTAAATGTAAAATGTTAATAATAGGACAAATTTGGTGTTGGGTTTATGCTAATTCTGTACTCTATTCTTAATATTTCCATAAATCTAAAACTGTACAGCTCTAAAAAATAGAATGTATTAGAAAATGCATATTCAGTCGGATGTTTTTTATTTGCATGTGGAGTTTGTTTCTATTTTTTGAAAAGTGAAGTTCTCTTTATCATATTCTGTTTTCTTTGAGATATTCTCATATAACAGTGTTCTCCAAGTGTGGTACTTGAGCCAGCAGCATCTGTATCAATTAAGAACTTTTTAGAAATGCAAATTCTTGAGACCTACCCCAGATACAGTAAATACAAACTCTGATGTTGAAAAAATTTGTGTTTTTCAACCCCCCAGGCAATTCTAATACATGCTAAAATTTGAGAACCACTGCCCTATAATATTAGATACATACTTTTTAGGATAAAAATAACCTTTAAAAATAAAGTAATTGCTTAGGGATTCAAACTTTTTAGAATTAAATACTCAAAGATAAAACAAATATTTATTAATATACCAACAATTATATTTTAATCATCTATACACTTGATAATCAATGACTTGATGCTGCAAAACATACTACGAGATTTTTCATAATAAAATTACAAGTTAAATGCCATGACATTTATAAATCAGGAAAAGTGGGTCAGGAAAATTAAGTGACTCAATCAAGGTCACAGAGCCTTGGTAAAATCACAGATGCTTGATTCAGAAAAAGAGCCATGTAACTCTAAAATATATGCTCTTTCCACTATACCATTTGCCTATCACAAAAACCAATTCAAAAGAAAACTGGTTTTTTGAATACACAATGTAGTAAAAACTTGATGAGTTGACAAAAGAGCACTAAATGTAGAGTCCAGGGACCAAAGTACAAATCTTGACTCAACCACTTCTTAGCAATTTTGTGATTTTTGTCTTTAAAGTAACTGAGTCTCAATTTCTTCATCTTTTAAATAAGGCTGACACTATCTGCTTACCCATACTTTTTTTTTATGAGTAATAAGTTAATGCATGGAGTAGAGTTTTAAACATTAAAGAGGACACAAATGAAGCTGTTATATATTTTTTCCTTTACCAGTTATTTTTATTACCAGGTTAGTGGGCTTCTGTTGTCAGGGTTATATGTCTCACTTGCTTCACAAATAGAAGGAGGGACTCATGAAACATAAAGAGTATAGGTCTGAGAAAGAGAAACACATATTAGATGAATTTCAGTCCTATTTCTAAATTTCTTTTCAGATTGTGGGAGAGTCTAATTAGATTTGCTACCTGGTGTTACACAAATCCATGTGCATGGATAATTTAAAAATCTTAAATGAGATAAAATTAACCTACTTCTGTGGAATCTAGAGGGAGAAAAAAGACAAATTGATCTATCACATAGATTTTAAATATTTTAACATCAACTTAGATATGGATTTAATACATTCTTGTAGTATTAATGGCAGGGTAATTGTTAGTAATGCAGAAGCAAAGTAGGGGTATAAGAAAATAGAGTGATTATAAACCAATCACCTTAATTAATACAAAGCACAAAACACTCAATAGTGAAGATTAGAATTGATCCAATGCAGATTAATTTGAATGACTTACACAAGATTCATAGTCAAGAGCCAGTGAAAACTACAAGCTGGTATTTTGACCTCATGAATGTAAATTTAAGCATGTAAATCATACCATGGCTCTAATATATTTGATGCAGTTGATTAATAGAATGAGCTTCAGGGAGATTATCTTAGCTTTTGAAATCATTCACTTTTAAGCAAGAGAAAATAATAACTTTGTTTAACTTATAATTTAACAAGGGTAGTGTATAATTTGCTTCAAATATATCAGAATGTTTCGGAAATAATCTGTCTACCATGACCACTGCAAAGTCATATTTCAAAGGTGTGGCAATCATGGTTCTACTGGGGAGGCAGAACCACTACATGTGATTTAGAATAAGGGATTAATTATAGAGATTAGACCTTGCCCAATTGTAGGAGCTGGTTAAAAAAAAAAAAAAAAAAAAAAAAAAAAAAACCTCTATGCAAGGTTGTTTTCCTTCCAGTTTGGAAGTAGTCCTAGAGTCGCTATAGAGCAGCAGAGCCAGGAGAAGGGAAGAAAAACTGACAAGTACCAAGGGAAATTCAGAAAAATCTGGCAACCTCAAGATAAAGCAATCCACAAGAACAAATGGGAATTACATCTGCCTTTCATAGCCTCCAATCTCACTGATGTGGATGATGCACAGAAGGAGCTGGTGACCTCACCACAGAACTGTGCACTCACCTGACCCAGGACTCACAAAAGCACAGTGGCTGTTGCCTCACTTCTGCCTTCCAAATTTTGTGCAATTTCTCATGTGGTTAACCCTAACCAAGAACTATGCATAGAAGAAAATTCTGGGAAATATTCTAGCTTAACTACTTGACAGTGTAAAACCACCTTAACCAGATTTTGATAATTCCTTCCCAAATGATCAAGGGCCTAAGCTAAAATAGGCAGAGACACTGTGGAACAGACTTCACTCAGAATCTGATGATCCAGCATTGAACTTCAACTCCAACATTTTCTAGTTGTGTGATTTATTTGAACAGATTACTTAAACCTTTCTGAGCCCATTCATCTGTTCTCAGTGTATAACATTATACTTTTAGTAGCCCTGTTTTGAACATTAAATGAAATCATGTATGTAAATCATCTAGTGCAATTTCTTACCTATAATAGGTGATCAATAAATAGACCTATTAATTAGATGGTGGATACCCAGTCTGTGCTTTGAAACATGAGACACATAAAATTTATCCAGAAATTTAGCCTCAACTTTAAGCTATATATGCAGCTGGGCATTCTCCCAAAGAGTTAATTGAGCTAAAAAAAAAAAAAAAAAAAAATCTGTGACCAGTTCTGTATAATCAATCAAAAGTTGACCACAAGCCACCTTCTATTAAAGAGGAAACTAGGTAGAAATAAACTGCTATTTATTTTAGAGTTACAGTGAAGGACATAAAGAGACAAAATATTTCTATAAGAACAATAATTTTTAATAAAATCATTATCTTTAATCATGCTTAAGAATTGCAATCAGAGGAAATCATTTATTGTCTCCTGGGATGGCTGTTGGTGGATTCGTCATTAATTATCCCAAATTTCCTTATTTTAAAGCATAATAGGATGAACTATTTGAGGATATCTGTTTA
>NW_007741362.1:0-483 GCF_000696425.1 Galeopterus variegatus | reverse complement strand
ATCGTTTTCAGTGGTGTTCTGGTAATTCCCCTACCATGGCCAATTTCAAACACCACATCATTGAATGTGCAATCATGAAGGTGTGCACAAATGGCTCTCACAGGCTAGAACGAGCTACCTCAAGCCCACCACTTTTATATTTTCCAAGGTTAATGATCAACTCCGGGGAAATAAAAGACTTGTGACTCTTTAATATGTTTTGTTCCTTTCTCTTTCTGCCATTTGGATGAGATTAGGAGTGCTCCTTATGGATTCCAGGGTCCACGAAGTTGCCCCATCTCAGTGACTCATGTGGAGCTTTTATCTATTCAACAAGATGGACTTATCACAAGAGAAGAGATGGAAGCTGGACTTTGGGTATTATCTGTTGAATCAGGACCCATTAGGTTGCCTTCTACTAAAGGAGTCTACTTACCATCTCTGTGTTCTAGGCTCCCTGCTTTTATAATGCTGCTTCTTTCTATTGCAAATTGTTTTGTTTTG
>NW_007741361.1:7509-25666 GCF_000696425.1 Galeopterus variegatus | reverse complement strand
CAAACCAACAGAGGAACAGTTAATCTATCAGATGGAGAGAACAAATCTATGGTTATTAGACAGGGGAGGGAGAGAGAGGATTGGATAAGGGGCATAAAGAATAAGTATGCTAATAAAAAATAAAAACTGGGGAAGAGGTAAAGGAAAAATACATTGTGAAGGATATTACCATCAAAGCGGAAAGAGACAAGTAAAAACAACCATTGCATTAGCTTATAAAGTGAAAAAATGCTACAGAATATACGTGCACTATAGGAGCATTATAGGAGCAAAAGGAAGAGGAACGGAAGAAAGTTTCCCATAAATAGTAATCCTAGAATTGTCTTTAAAAGTGAGTAGGAATAAAACAGAAAATAGAATTGTAAGAGTAAAAACACAAAGTAAAAACAAAGCAGTTCAGATAAAAGCTGGAAGGAAAGAAGAAAGTATGGCAAAGGAGACTGGAAAAGCCAGTTCACCAAGGGCACTGAGTAGTAAGAAGTCAAGCCTGAGAAGCCACAGCAGGGTTTCAGGTATGAGTAAGATCATCAATCACTCCATCAAGCAGAGTGAAAGATATACTAGGGATGGAGGCAGGAAATATGTCAAGAGTGAAGAGAATGTCAATATGTAGTTCAGGGATGATATATATAATTTAGAATGTATAAAAAGCAATAATAATAGTAATAATAGTAATAAAATAAAGGACACTTGGAAATATGGACAAGGAAGATAGGGAAGAGATGGTGGGTAGAAGGGGTGTTTCAAAGGTGCTAGTTACACAGATGTTTATTTTATAATTACATATTAAACTATGTTATGTACTTTTATGTGTTATATTCCACATTTTAAACAAATTTTAAAAGGGATAGGGCTGGCTGGCTAGCTTACTTGGTTAGAGTGTGGTGCCGATAAATCCAAGGGCAAGGGTTTGGATCCCCTTATGGGCCAGTTGTGAAAAATAAATAAATAAAAGCAGAGAGGTCATTGAATTGAGGAAATAGCAGTGAGAAAGGTAAAGAAAGACAAAATTAAGACACAAATACAAGTTAGAACTAAGAGCTTAGTGACCAATTAGATATGGAAAAGGACAAAACTAGGAATCCCACCCCCCATACCCATCTCCACTTTCAGAGTCTAAGTGGAGAGTGAAGCCATTTATCAAGGCAGGACAGGTTGTAGGACACAACCATTTTTGTTGTTTTTTTTTTTTTTTTTTTTTTTGGGGGGNAATACCACATGTTCTCACTTATTGGTGGGAGCTAAAAATAAATAAATAAATTCACTCACACACAAAAAATAAGCGGGGCGGGGGTGAAGAAGATATAACAACTACAATCCTTTGAAGTTGTTACAACAAGCAAACGGAAAGGACATTGTTGGGTGGGAGGGGAGAGAGGGAGGAGGGAGGGAGGTTTCGGTGCTGGGTCATAATAATCAACCACATTGTATATCGACAAAATAAAAATTTAAAAAAAAAAACCCTATGATAATGTCAATAGAGGCAAAGAAAAAATTTTGATAAAATTCAATACCCATTCACAATAAAAACTCTCAGCAAACTACAAACAAAAAGAAATTTCGTCAACTCAATAAATGACATCTTTGAATAACTACAGCAAATATAACATTTAAAGATAAAATACTGATCTTTTTCTCCCTAAGTTTGGAAACAAGGTAAGGACATCCACTTTTACCACTTTAATTCCATATTCCAATGGAGGTTCTAGCCAAAACAATAAACCAAGAGAACAAAATAAGAGGCATTCAAATCGGAAAGGGGGAAGTAAAACTCTTTATTCCCAAATGACATCATCACATATATAGAAGATCAGAACAAATGTACAGAAAAGCTACTGGAACTAATGCATGAGTTTTAACAAGAAGGGAGAATACAAGAACAATACATTTCTTTAAATTGTATTTCTATATACTAGAAACAGGCAAGTGAATATTGAAATTTTAAAAATACCATTCAGAGAACATGAAATACCTACAGATAAATTTAACATATACAAGATCTATACAATGAAAACAACAAAAAATTGTTGGGAGAAACTAAAGAAAACCTAAATAAATGGAAAGATATACTGTGATCATGAACTAGAAGACCTGATATTGTTAAGATGTCAATTTTCCCCATCACTCTATAGGCTTAATGCAATCAAACCAGAATCCCCTGGAGGCTTTTTGTAGAAATGGACAAACTGATTCTAAAACATTACTCCAAGAAGTGATCCATAGGCTTCACTAGATTGTCAAAAGGTCCAAGGCACAAAAAAAAACGTTTAAAAATCCTATCACTCTCCAAGTCTTCAACTTCATGTGTACTCTTTTCTAAAATCGATTTGCCTCAGCTCAACTTCACGTGTACTCTTTCCTAAAATTGATTTGCCTGAGAACAAATCTATATCCTGAAGATTTTCCTTAACTGCTTCTTTCTTCACAATTTTTTCCCACTCACTTTGGACTAAAAAAAGCATTTCCCTTAGCCATACCAGTCTTATTATAGAGTATTTTCCCTGGGTAGTAAAAAAAAAAAAAACAACTTGGAAAGGGTAAGGGGATGCAATTTGAGTGAGAGAAAGTCCCGTAAGAGCAAAGCAAAAAGAAGTTTGGTAAAAAATACTCAAGGTTATGCTTTATTTCTTCCAGGCAAGATGTTAACAGCAAGACCCCACGCCTAATCTATCACAAAATTACAATTAAGAAGACGGTTGTCACAGAGATGTATAGGAACATGTATATTTCAACTGATAAACTCCAATGTTTTGATGAAGCACAATCACAATATACAACAATCTAGAAATTAGATCCTGGGTTGGCCAGTTAGCTCACCTGGGACAGTGCAGTGCTAACACCAAGGTCAAATAAATAAATAAATAAAAATACACATTATATCCTTTGCAACTATTTAAACTCGACAAAAAACCAGATCTCATCAACTTAAAAACATGCAAAGGGATACACTGTTTTCCATAATTTTTTATTGGATACACAAGCAAAAATATTTGAAGACCACTGGACTAAAGTAGCACTAGTTTGTGTCCTGTTTTCTCTGTTAATTAAATTATATTTATGTAAAAAATAACCTACTTTCTTCTATTAAAGATTTGAAATGTCTATAAATGAAAATAGAGACTCACTTTCCCCTTTTAATTTAATACTGCATTTTTGTAAACAGTTAGAAAATGTTGCTACTGGCATTAGGAAAACATTTATTTGCTATGCCAAGTTATTCTCCAGGCACATCTGCTGCTGATTTTGATGGGGAGGAGAAGAAATAAAAATCCTATTTAAAACTGACATATCCATCTCTCTAACTGCCTGAATAGCTACATTTTACATACCATGTACCTTGTTATACACTGGGAATACAAATTTAAATAAAAACATTTCTGCTCTTTAGGGAATCCGAATAGTAGCAGATTCAGAACTTCAAAGAGTTACAGCAATTAACATGACTGTATAGAGCTATGGGAACATTAAGATGAGAGGAAGGAAAAAAAAGGAACGGGTATTCCAGAAAGAGGGATTACCATGTGCCAAGATATGGAGGGGCAGAAGATTAGGGAAGAACTATGAAAGGTTAAATATGAAAACAAAGGGGCCGGCCCGGTGGCGCACTGCTACAATGCGCCGCTTGGGAGCGCAGTGGCGCTCCCACCGAGGGTTCGGATCCCACATGCAGACCGGTTCCCGCTCACTGGCTGAGCGAGGTACGGGCGTGGCGCCGAGGGTTGTGATCCCGTTGCCGGTCCCGGTCCGGTACGGGCGCGACACTGAGGGTTGCGATCCATTGCCGGACACGAAAAAAGGAAAAAAATAAAAATAAATAAATATGAAAACAAAGGATATTTTTAGAGTTCATAATCAAATTTAAGATGCCTAGACATCATCCAAACAGAGTCAACACTGGTGTACACAAGGTAGGGAACAGACATGAAAATTCATTTGGTGATTTATTTAATGTTTATTGAGTAGCCATTATGTACCTGAGAGCATATAAAAAACTGGGGAACCCAGCCACAATTAGGCAAGCTGCCACTGCCACCACCACCCTGGGGCCCTGTTAGGGTCCTGAGGTATGGAGCTGGGGGAAGTTGAACCCAGCAACAACCAGGTAAAGAGCACACCAGAAACACCATTTTCATGTGGGTAGCCCACCACAGCCACCACAATTGCCACGGTTGCCACAAAAGCGGCTAGTCTCTATAGCAGTAGTCACAGCCACCACGCAGATGGCACACCAGACTCTCAACTGCATTGACACAAGGAGAGGCAACAGCGGAGACCAAAAAATAAAAAGAAGAGAGACTCTCTCTCCACAAAGCACACTCCAGAGTAATAGAAGATGCATCTGATTAATTTAAAATAATAGCAGAGGACTTGATCACACCTGTCTCATTACTGGCAGATCATCTAGGCAACAAACCAACAGAGGAACAGTTAATCTATCAGATGGAGAGAACAAATCTATGGTTATTAGACAGGGGAGGGAGAGAGAGGATTGGATAAGGGGCATAAAGAATAAGTATGCTAATAAAAAATAAAAACTGGGGAAGAGGTAAAGGAAAAATACATTGTGAAGGATATTACCATCAAAGTGGAAAGAGACAAGTAAAAACAACCATTGCATTAGCTTATAAAGTGAAAAAATGCTACAGAATATACGTGCACTATAGGAGCATTATAGGAGCAAAAGGAAGAGGAACGGAAGAAAGTTTCCCATAAATAGTAATCCTAGAATTGTCTTTAAAAGTGAGTAGGAATAAAACAGAAAATAGAATTGTAAGAGTAAAAACACAAAGTAAAAACAAAGCAGTTCAGATAAAAGCTGGAAGGAAAGAAGAAAGTATGGCAAAGGAGACTGGAAAAGCCAGTTCACCAAGGGCACTGAGTAGTAAGAAGTCAAGCCTGAGAAGCCACAGCAGGGTTTCAGGTATGAGTAAGATCATCAATCACTCCATCAAGCAGAGTGAAAGATATACTAGGGATGGAGGCAGGAAATATGTCAAGAGTGAAGAGAATGTCAATATGTAGTTCAGGGATGATATATATAATTTAGAATGTATAAAAAGCAATAATAATAGTAATAATAGTAATAAAATAAAGGACACTTGGAAATATGGACAAGGAAGATAGGGAAGAGATGGTGGGTAGAAGGGGTGTTTCAAAGGTGCTAGTTACACAGATGTTTATTTTATAATTACATATTAAACTATGTTATGTACTTTTATGTAGGGGCCCCGTCTTTTTCCTTTTTTTTTTTTTTTTTTTTTTTTTTTTTTTTTTTTTTTGAGAGGGAAAGAACTCAATTTTGATCATGTGGAATTTGAGCTGCCTAAATGACACTCATATAGAGATATTTAGTAGGTTTTTAGATACGCAGGCCAAAAACTAGAAAAATGTCTAGATTGAAGGCAAAAATCTGGACATGATGAGCCAGTATAGTAAGACTGTGGCCTTGAAAAAGGTTACTCAAGGAGACCCAAGAAGAATAAGTATATCATGAGAGTCATGGAAGGCCAAGGACAGAATGATCTCAAAGAGTCTGTAAAATAAGACCTGAACTTAAATGAGATTTCAAATATTAGCAATAGCCATCTGACATGTTAACAAACCTAGAGTCCAAACATTTTTTCTTAAAATGATAGCTTTTCAAATTCTCATTTGATTAATTAGTAAATAAATACATCATAAAGACAAGTCATAAATGGCAGAAATGTTTATTCACGTAAGCCATTTCTTCTTGTATACCATTTAGTAGAATTCACTTGAAATTCAACCATCTTCCCCTCCTAAATCTCAGTCAAAATAAGATTTGGGGTAGCTTCAGTATGATCCCAAGATTGTATTTTCCCTACCATCTTGCTCAGCCATCACCTGGCTTTAAATAGAATGCAGTATGTGAATCTGTTGTAATACCAGATTTTATGTGCACCTGGTAGAAAGTGGGTGAGTACTACAGCACCTGATGGCAGGTAGCTAAAAGGAACTGGCAATTCTTTCAGTTTTGCCTGCTCATGAACTCTAGATATAGCAGGAATATAACAGGTAAAATTATATTTATGCTAAAAAGAATTTCCTGAATTTTCAAATAACACAGCTGCAAAAGAATCCCTTACTTCCTCAAGAATAGAATATTAAAAAGAAGAACTAGCTTGCATTTTTGTTGAAAATACTACAATGCAAATAAAAGGTTACTGTAATTATACCTGACAATAAAATTATATTTAATAACTTTTGGTCTCATTATACGTAGCAGAGACGACTTTCAATAAGCATAAAATAATACACATTGTCTACAAAGAACAATAATAAATACAAATGAAATCAAAATGGTTTGTTTTATCCCTTAAAGAGGCACAGTGTCTGAGATTTTTTTCTATGTAAATGCCTGAAAATAAAAGAGTACCACTTATATAATCATTTATAGTTAAGTATGCATAAAATGAAACTTTGTAATTCTAAATAAGAATTACACTTACACAATATTAAATATTTCTGGTAAAATGCTTAACAAAATTTGGGAAAAAAATTTTGTCCCCACATTCCTATATGCAGTGCATATCTGTTTATATCTAAAAAAAAGATGATTTTAAAATACATTCTTGAAATACATGTTTCTTCTTGTGGGAGCACTCAGAGATTACTAGAAGTTTTTTTAAAAGAAGTTTTCAAAAAATGGGTTATATCATTCTTTGGCTTATACAGAAGTTATGTTTAATCTTAGAACAACAAAGATTATACCAGCTGAGTACAATCATTCTCTTTACAACTACAGAAAGTATCTAATTATTGAGTTAAGCAAGAACAGATTATATACGGAAGACAAGCCTGATTTAAAAGACAAACATAAAAAACTGAAGAGACTTAGCAATGTACACTGAAATACACATCCCTTCAACAAATTATTCAGTACCTACTAGGTGAAGAGCATCATGCTAAGTGTGGTGGGAGAAACAAGAAGCAAAACATTCAGCTTCCGTCACTGGTTATAAACTTAAGACCATTGTACAATAAGATTTAAAAAGCAAAATGAGAGATTATAAGGCAACATATGTTTAAATATCAAATTAGTAATTTCAACAAGTAAGATCTGAGATCCAAGTCTTTTGACAACACTTCCAGTCCATGTAATTAGTGCAGTGTAGTTTTTACTACAAGAAGTTAATCAGAATCTTGAAATTACTGTAATTAAAAAAAAAAAAAAAAAAAAAGGGCCGGCCCGGTGGCGCACTGGATAGTGCGCCGCTTGGGAAGCGCGGCAGCGCTCCCATCCAAGGGTTCGGATCCCGTGTACAGACCGGCTCCCGCTCACTGGCTGAGCGAGGCGTGGGAGCAACGCCGAGGCTTGCGATCCCGTCGCTGGTCCCCGGTCCGGTACGGGGGCAACACTGAGGGTTGCGATCCGTTGCCGGACACGGAAAAAAGACAAAAAAAAAAAAAAAAAAAAGCAGCAGCAGTAGTGGCGCAGCAGCTTCTCACTAATCAGCTCCTCTAGCTAGAGAGGGAGAAAAGGAATAAATGGGTAGGAAATTGGACTAAATGACCACTAAGGCTTACTTCCTTAGGTCTTACAGTTCTTCCTTGATTTAAGGCAAGTATGAAATCTGAAATACAGTGTAATACAATGTGTGAAAACAAACTCATAAAGCACTCAAGTGTTGTCTAAGACAACGGTTTTCAAAATCTGGTGAACATCTAAATAACCTGGATAACTTGTTAAACCATATAAATGCCTCTTTTATCTCAAATCTTTGGAATCAGAATCTTAAAAGATACTGTTAGTGCATTTGTATCTTGATCTAGCTCCCCAGGCAATTCTGATGTACAGCTAAGCGTGAGAATTATAAGTATACAATCTTCAGAGGCCAGGAAACCTGAGTTCAAATGCCAGTTCTAATACTTACTAGAGCTGTGACCACCACCTAGCCCCTCTAACACTATTTCTAACCTATAAAATGGAGAAAAGGCATCCATACCTCAAGTGATTGTTGTGATTAAAGATGCTGATGCACAGATAAAACGCTTAGTACAATTCCTGATACACATGGTAAGCATTCAATGAATTCACTCATTTAATAAACATTTATTAAGCACTTACACAGTATCAGGAAATGAGGGACATCTCATTAATTTATTAAATATTAATAAATATGGCAACTCTGCAATGCTGTCATGAGAACCTATAATCAGCGGGATCTATCCTAATCAGGAAAGTCTTCCCTGAAGTGAGCTGAATGATGAATAGGCATTAACTGGATGAAAAGGAAAGGAAGAACATTTCCAGGAAGAAATAGTACAATGACCAAAAGCCATGTACTTGAAGCAGGACAACAGAAAGGACAGGGTGACTAGATGAGAAAGGGAATGCCAGAAAGCACTGAGGTTAGAAAGGCAATCAGAGGACCAACCATGGAGGGCTTGTAGGGCATGTTAAGGATTTCAGTTTTATCTAAAAAACAGTGAGAAGCCACTGAAGGACTTTAAACAATGGAGACAATGTTAATAGATCTGCGTCTTGAAAAAGTCAGTGGTGTAGAAAACAACAGAGGAGGCCAAAGTAGAGATACAGGCAGAATGGAATCAGGAGGCTACTAAAGTCGTACAGATGAGAGATGGAACTAGAGGTTTAGTGTTGATATTGAAGAGTAAACAGATTCAAGAAATATTCAAGAGGCAAAATAAACAGGACCTCACGAGAAATTGATTATGAGGTATGAGAGAAAGAACTGTCAAACTTCAACTCAGAGAGAGAGAGAGGTGTATGATGATGCTAGTCACAGAAATAGCACAATAAAGGAACTATTTTTTTTCTTGGAGGGTGTTCATAAATTGCAAATATGTGAGTATGAGTACTTATTCCCAACTACAGGTTTCTGTACAAAAATATTCCATTGTATGGAAGTACGATGTGCCTATACTTATTTTACTGGGTGTTTATGGATCTTAGAGACAAAAGAATAGGTTTCTGCATGTGTATAAAGTAGATCTAAACATAATGAAAGCCCTTGCCTTCCAATATATTTCTTTCCTTTACAAAATCCTCCAAAAGTGTACATTATGACCATAGTTTACCGTTGCCTCAAGAAGTAATTTATACTCAGCTGATGTCATTTTTACACTTCTAAAAAAATTAATATTAATGCTAAAGAATAAGACAGGAAACCAACCAAACAAAAAGCCTGCAAAGTCCAAAAGGAATCTTCAAGCACCTGACTTTCAAGCGATCACCAGAACATGATCATGATCGTGATCACGTTTTATTTACAGTGATAAGCTGGTTTGGAGCATTTTCGTCAAACGATTAATTTTCCAGAACCGACCCATGCTACTTGGAAAACTTCTCACTCACAGAATCCAATTGTTTTTTGTTTTTTGTTTTTAAGTGTCATTATACAAATAATTCCTGAGTTGAATACACAAAAACTAGTTGGCAACTTACAATTAACTCACTACTGGTATAGCGTTTTTAAGTCGCTTGAGTCTGGAATCATCCAGGCTGTTAGAAAAGCAGATTTGATAATATTGGTCGCCTTAATTACTGATCATAGGTACGTGTTTGGTCGGATCCCAAGTTTTTGCAAGCTTTACCGGTCTAAACCTTCCTCCATCCTTTCTCTCCCGCTTACAAAAACACGAGTGCAGGAGCCACCGAAGGGACTTTTAATCTTAACAAAACACCTGCCCCACCCACCTCACACACAATAATCTTCCATTCCAGAACTACAGCTACGGTCTGAGAAAGACGCCTGGCGCTAGGGTCCTGGGTGGTGACACGGGTTACCGGGGCCGGACCTCAGAACTGAGGGGAGCTCTCTCAGTCCTGAAGTAGTGTTTAATTTCCCAAAAGGTCACCAAGCTCTCCACCACGGAAACCCGAGCTCCCGAGCCTGCGCGGGGGGCTCTCCCTACGGCAAACGACTCTGGTCCCGGGTCTCCCGTCGCCTCTCGAGGCCTCTTCGGGGGACTCGGTCCTCCCGAGATAAGCGGTCCGGAGCTCGCCGCTCGCCTGCCCCCGCTTCGCGAGGGGCCCCATCGCCTGGCCCGCCCGGCCCGAAGCCGGCAGGCCCGTCACCAGGCAACAGTAGCCAGCCCGGGCGGCCCTGGGAGGCCTACCGGGCGCGACTCCTTCCCTGTTCCCCCCAGGCTGGCCTCAGGAGCCCAGGCGAGAGCACCGCCGGTGAGAGAAGTCGCTCGGAGCAGGCGACCGGTCACTCACCTCTTCCCTCTCCTCTCGGGAGGGGCTGGGCAGGTGTTCGATACCTCCGCCCCCCCTAAACACCACCTGGCTGTTCCTGCTCAGCCTCACAGCCTGGCCGCCGCCGTGGGTTTACTCCATAGCCTCCGCTACCCCCGAGGCCGCAAAAGCTGGAGCCGGAGGAGGGAGGAGGAAGGGGGGAGGGGAGGGAAGGGACTGGGGACCAAGAGTAAGGCAGGGGGAAGACTGAAAGTCCTGCCGGCCGAGACATGACGTCACTTCCGGCTGATTCGACAGGGGCGGGGCCCAGGCTTGACTCCGCCCCCCCGGGAGTCAGGTGGGGGCGGGGTTGCGGGGCCGGGGGAGGAGTCGGCGCGCTAGCTTAAGGCGGTTCTCTTGGCTCCGCAGTTCCGTAGCCGGAGCAGCCAGAACGAGCTTCCCGGCTCAGCGCTGAGCGGGCCGAGTTTTGCGATCCTTAATGGTTGCTTCTGCCAGAAGAGGAGGACAGGTAACCCTATAGACCCTACCAAATGTGCAGTGAAGGAGGCAGCTGAGAGGAGCGGGTGGTTTAGACTCTGCTCCTCTGGGTTCTGGGGCCCCGCCCCCTGCCCGGTTCACCTTCCTCCCAGGTCCTGGACTGGGGACCTGGGTTCAGTCTTTTCAGGGGTTACTCTGGTGAAGGGCCCTTAGAGAGTCTAGGAAAGCAGTGCCTCGCAAATTTAATATGTACACGAATCAGCTGGGGACCTTGTTAAAATGCAGAGTCTGATTCGGGAGTAGGGTCTGATATTCCGCGTTTCTAGTAAATTGCCAGATGACGCCAATGCTACTGGTCCCTACGCTGCACTTAGAGCAACAAGGGGTTAAAGTACCAGAGAGCAAGTTTCTTGAGCTAGAAGACCATTTCTTTAACTTGGCCTACTTGTTTAATGAATATCGGAGGTAGATTGTCCACGGAAAATACCTCGTGTCCACTGCTGATAGCCTCTAGCTACCCCCAGCGCCGTGGGGTACCTTCCCTTGCCCATCACCCTCCCTCCGGCCTCACCCTCCTTGGTCGCCGGTCTGTCCACAGTATCTGGGGCTAAGATTTTTTGGATGAAAAAACAGACAGCTTTTGGTACCTTCCCTTGCCCATCACCCTCCCTCCGGCCTCACCCTCCTTGGTCGCCGGTCTGTCCATAGTATCTGGGGCTAAGATTTTTTGGATGAAAAAACAGACAGCTTTTATTAAAAAGGAATTTGAGGATGATGGATTTTTATTTCTGTCATTTTCTCACGAACACCAGACTGCTGTGTAAAATTGGGCATACTGTTTCTAGTTACTCATAGTTAAAGGAGAAAAGAGCTTAAATTCTTGGAATATACCAAGAATATCTGGAAACAGCATTCTAGACGTTTTAACTTATTCCTTTATCATTCTTAAAATTTTTAAATTAAAATTTTACTGGGGTATAGGGGAATGGGGAGTGACTGCTAACTAGGGGTTTCTTTCCAAGTGGTGAAATAGTCTGGCAGTAGATCATAGAGAAGGTTACACAACTTTGACTGTATTAAAGGTACACTGAATTGTACGCTTTAAAAGGCTAAATTTTATGGTATGTTAATTATATCTCAATAAAAAGTTTTTGCTGTATCCAATTAATTATAAAAAGAAAAAAGTTATACACAATCCTCTCCCTGTATGGAGGGATTGGTTCAGGGACCTCCCAGAGATAGATACCAAAATCTGCAGATGCTCAAATCCCTTATATAAAATGGCATAAGTGTCTCTAAGTTGCTTATACTACCTAATACAATGTAAATGCTATGTAAATAGTTGTTATACTGTATTGGTTTTATTTGTATTATTTTTTATTACTGTGTTGTTGTTTTTTCTGGCAGCTGGCCTGTACAGGCATCTGAGCCTTCGACCTTGGTGTTATAACACCATACTCTAACCAACTATGCTAACAGGCCAGATCCCTGGAATATTTTCTATCTACTCTAGGTTGAATTCACAGATGTGGAACCCACAATACAGAGGGCCAACTTCATACACATTTTAAAAATTCAGAAGCAAATAGAATAAAAAAGTGAACGTCCTCTTTCATCAACCACCATTACAATACTACTTCCTAAAGATTAATAGCTTTCTTTGTATTTATTTACCTAAATATTTGTGGGTAGACTAAGAATTCATTTTTACCTAAGTGGGATCACAGAATACAAATTGTTCTGCTCATTCAGTTCATTGATTTTTTATTTTTGTTTTGGGTTTTCTCCCCTACTTAACCAGATCCCACCGTACTATAAACAGCTGTATTTCTTTCTAATGGCTGCCTACTATTCTATAGTAAGGCTATACCATAATTTATATAATTATTATTTATATAATTTATATATTCCTCAGATGAATGGACATTTTCATTGTTTCGGGTTTTTATTGTTTCTCAGTGAACTTTTTTTTTATTTTTTGGGCAAGAACAATAGACAAATTGATTAGTTTTAGTCAGTTCCTTGAGCAGATCTCTTTGATGAAAAGCTTGCCATTGATCAAAAAGGCAAAAAGAAGAAAGAAAAAGCAAAGAGACTGGTAAAGCCACAGCTCTGTAATAATCAAGACTTCAATGAATTTGCATTCCTTTTAAATGTGTCCTGAAATAATATCCCTCAAGATTACATGTAGTTAGTAGTTAATCATGTAATGTTAAGGGTATATACATTCACATAATAATATGTTTCACATCAGTAAAGTAAGTTCCTAGGTTTACTTTTTTATTGGCAGACATATATGGTGCAGCTTTCGTAAATATGTTATGGTGTATGGTGTACATAAGACAGGAGATGAAACTTAAAGACATTAACTGCAGATATGCCATCAAAAAGCATCAGGTTGTCAAAACTGAAAAACTTACATATATGTGTATAATTTAAATTTGTTAGAAACTTTTTTTTTTTTTCCAGGATGCTCTGGTCCTTTTCAAGCTACTCAGCTATGGGGTGGTATTATTCACTCCCTTCAGACCCAAGTGGAAATAAAAAGGAAGCATCATTTATGAACATACAAAGACTGTTTTACTAGTTCTGATGTTGTAGATTTAGCATTTAGTCATCTTATGCAAAATATGTGCCTAAGTAGCAATGACATCTCTCATCTTAAAGGAGTTTGTCTTTTCCAAGTTCTAATGGATCATAAAGTCTTTGAACCAGTAGGAATGAAGATATTCAAAAATGAAAAGGAGCTGGAATTTGAAGATTCACACAATAGTCTCTACAGGTTTCTAGGCAATAAATTATCTTATGTTTGTTGCAAAAGAAAAAATAATGCTGAGAATGGGTTAATTGATGAAATAAGAGCAAAAGAACCTTTAAGGTTAGTGATAACTGAGATACTGGAATATATTTTGCATAAACCCTGGAAGAATTATCTTTATTAAGCTGAACTTGAATGTTATACTTTCAGTTTTTTTCAGAAGTCAATTAAAGAAATAGCTGTGTAAAATTAATCTTCTTCTAAGGGCCGGCCCCTGGTTCACTCGGGAGAGTGTGGTGCTGATAACACCAAGGCCACGGGTTCGGATCCTATATAGGGATGGCCGGTCGGCTCACTAGCTGAGCGTGGTGTTGACAACACCAAGCCAAGGGTTGAGATCCCCTTACCGGTCATCTTTAAAAAAAAAAAAAAAAATTAATCCTCTTCTACATTTGCTCTAAAACTTTTGTGGAAGACATGAAATAAATTTTTCAGAATTTATACCAGGAAAAACTTTATATCCTTTGGAGAATTGATATGCTTTCTAATTTTGAGAAATAACTTACCCAATGTAATAAAAGCCAAGATTCTCTGGAAACTCAGAGCAAAATTTTCTATTCCATCATAGCAACTATTTTAACCTTAGAATTAGTGTATGTGCTTTCTCTTTATTTAGAATCTCAGTTTATCCTCTTTGGGTATTCTATTAAATTTATTACTTGTGTCTTTTATTGAAAGTTGCCTAAGTATTTTTTCAAAATAGGAATGTGTAAATATATTTTAATAAATTAATTAAAATAATTATTTGAAATTTTGGTCCTGTATATATGAAAAAGTTTCATATATTATTTTTTAACAGACCAGAAGATGAAATTATTTCAAATCCTCTAGCACAAGAGATCAGTGAGGAAAGAACTGAGGAACTTATTCATACAATGAGTGAGAATCCTGCTTTACCTCCAGACATTACAGTTAACAAACCTGTTCTCCATCTTTCAAAAGAAATTTCGGTTTCCATAATTTTTTTCGGAACTTTGTAAACTATCTTCTTTATTTAAAAGACATTTTTAGAGCAGTGTCAGGTTCGCCACAAAACTGAGTGAACAGAGTACAAAAAGTACAGAGAGTTCCTGTGTACCCATTGCCCCCCCTCATACACAGCCTCCCCCATCAACATCCTGTACCAGGGTAATACATTTGTTACAATTGATGAACCCACACTGACACATCATTATCACACAAAGCCCATAGTTTTCATTAGGGAATCACTGTTTTTGTTAAACATTCTATGGGTTCATACAAATGTATGGTGATGTGTGTCCATCATAGTATCACACAGAGTAGTTTCACTCACTGCCCTAAGAATCGTCTATATTTCACCTACTCATTCCTCCCTTCCCTCTAACTGCTGGCAACCACTAATATTTTCACCATTTCCGAGAACTGATTGTTTAGATGTGATAAAAGTAGCGTGTTTGGTGTGTTGACTCTGCTTCTCCTCCCTGTAAGAGCAGCAATTACATCAGGCAAGACAGGTGAGGCAACATATATCTAATAACACTTAGTTTACTTTTTACAATGATCATGACCAGATTAACTGGAGGTTCCATAGTCTCTCTTACCAGTAACAGTAGTTACCAGAGAAAACATTCATATGCACTACCAGTCAGACCATCTTCTTATGAGTGTATTCTTTGTCCGTTGTATAAACCTCTCCCAAACGTCCTTCTCTTTCCCTTTTTCAAAACAAACTAGGATTACTGTGGCTCCACTCCTCTTTACTATTTACTTCATCTACTTGTGTTTTTCTCCTTATAGTGCCACTAATTTTGGAAAGAAGAGCCCCCTAGTTAGGGTAATTAGGACGGATACATACACAGTTCATTAATGGTCACATCCTTTACTGCATTTGGTCAAACCATGACAGAAGCAAGACAAGCATGATTTGCACACTAGAGGAGCAAACTTTTAAATAGTTTTTGGGTTTTTTTTTTAAAAGATGACTGGTAAGGGGATCTTAACTCTTGACTTGGTGTTGTCAGCACTACGCTCTCCCAAGTGAGTAAACCAGCCATCCCTACACAGGGATCCAAACCCTTGGCCTTGGTGTTATCAGCACCACAATCTCCCAAGTGAGCCATAGCCGGCCTGAGGAGCATAGTTTATCAACAGTAGTTAAAATAGGTGTGATGAGGGAAATACTGGGTGCCCAAAGGAAGGGTGTAGAGTGAGAAGAGAACTCAGAGGAAGACTGATATTTAGAAGACAAGCCGAAGAAGAAGAGCCAATAACAGTACAGTTTTTATCTATTACAAATAAAAAAAAATAACTTTTCCTATTATTTTCCCTTGAGAACACAGGGTACCTTTAGAAATTTCCAACTAAAGATGGCTGTAATTTATCAGTAAAGGTACTGATAAGAATAATTTCCGTTTATTGGGCCTTTCTCTCTGCTAAGCAATTTGTTATGCATTTTCTCTTTATTATCTATAATTTCATAGTAGGCCTATAAAATAAGGGAAACAAAATCAGAAGGACTGGGCCGGCCCGTGGCTCACTTGGGAAAGTGCGGTGCTGATAACACCAAGGCCCCGGGTTCCGATCCCATGTAGGGATGGCCGGTTCGCTCACTGGCTGAGCGTGGTGCTGACAACACCAAGTCAAGGGTTAAGATCCCTGGGCCAGCCCGGTGGCGCACCTTTCATGTTTGCCTGTCTTATTACCTCTATATCCCTGGTACCTGGAACAGTACCTAGCACAAAATAGGTCTCAATAAATATTTGTTGAATGAATGAATGAATGTTCTGTTTTGATACCCTTGGAGATGAGTCTTTTTTCTACTTTCAGACTTATTGATAATATATCTATTTATTCCAATTGGGGACTTGATAAAATTTTCCTTCACTCTTTTCATATGTGGCTGTCCTTGCTTTCTTACTTACGGTATGACTGCTTAAGGCCCACTCTTTTTTCTGTATCTTTTCTAACACCTGGTTCAGTGCCCAAAGCAAAAATGGGTATTGAGAAAGTGTGGAGTTATTGATCAGAGGATATTTATGATCTTAAATCTTTAGTAAAGATGTTAATTTGATTTATTTTTGGCCAATAAGTTTGAGATAGCAAACTCAGATACCTTTAGGAGCCAGGAATATCAGAGAGCCCGAAAATATTTAATTATCAGACATGTAGGAAAAAGTATATGTATACTGACCTTTCTCTTGAAATGTATGGCCCTCTCAGTCTATTTTTTTCCCCCACTTAACACAGAGATATAAGTACTGAGAAACAGATTTTTACTGTAGCAAAAACAGCAGGACAATACCATGAAAATGGCAGCTGACACTCAGTTTCAGTATTTGGGATATAGTGGGGAGTGGTAAGATTTGTGATGAATTGGAAATGACATGCCAATCCAAAGGGGATGGCCCTAATTTATATAGCTGATTTTGGTCAGGCGTTTAGTATTTAGCTGATTTTGTATATAGTATATAGCTGATTTTGGTCAGGCAGTAATTTAGTATTGTGAGAGTTTGTGGTTTTGCTTTTTGTTTTTTTTTTGTTTGTTTGTTTCATAAGTAGAAGCTTGAAACCCAGGATTTTACATGAAATCTCCCATTTTTATACAAGTTAATTTTTTTCAAAGTACTTTATAACCAAACAAATCATGGCTATGGGCCAAATTTAGTCCATAGACCACTGGCCTGGGAGCTCTGCAAGTAATTTACTATAGCTGTTGTTTTAGTAATTTCATTTGATTAAAAGGAAAAACAAAACATTAATTATGTTCTGACAGTTAGGGTATTAAACACTTAACAACAGGAATAACCTGAAAACCAAGTTAAGACTAACCTAATACTATATTTTAATTTATAAACAATAAACTGCAATTGTCTGTGTTGCTTTGAATAGAAAGATAATTAGTAATCTTATATTTTCCCAGATGTGTAAAATAATTTACAAGCATGACGAGTAGCTCTTTATATTTGGAATTAACCTAACGTTGGCCTTAAAAGCTGGATAATGTTGCATTGTAATCAACATAGCCAGAAAATAAAATCAATATGGTTTGTAGCCCTGACGTCTATTTAAAGGTCAATCTTGAAAAGAAAAAATGTAATATAACAAATTTAAATTATCCTATCATTAAATCAACCCATTATATTATTATTAAAGTGGTTTTTCTTTTGTATTATTTAGAAATGGAAGAATTTTATAATATTGGTTGAATGTGTATATGTTGTTTATCAGTCTTGATAGTTGCATTATTGTTTTCTAAACTGTGGAGGATATTTGGAAACAACAGAAATTGTTACATATTCTTCAATTAATTCACCTTCTATTCCTGGGAAAAAAATTGGAGCTTCCAGTTAAAACACAAAATCTTCAATTAAGTAAAGAAGAAGAGAAGATCTTGTTATCTCTAACACTTGCCTAGACAGAGAGATTATTCCAAGCCTACATCTGCCTGAGTAAGTGACTATTTTTATTGCTAATTTATAACTAAAAAATTCTTTCACGTATTTGTCCTTGGTATTTTAAGATGTGAGAACATACCCGCATTATAAGCTGACACCATCTCTGTTTTACAAATTAATTACTGTGAATTCTTTTTTTTTTTTTTTCCTTTTTGTCTTTTTTCGTGACCGGCAACGGATCGCAACCCTCAGTGTCGCGCTCATACCGGACCGGGACCGGCAATGGGATCGCAACCCTCGGCGCTGCGCCCGCCCCTCGCT
>NW_007741361.1:2151-6509 GCF_000696425.1 Galeopterus variegatus | reverse complement strand
GGGATCGCAACCCTCGGTGTTGCGCCCGCACCTCGCTCAGCCAGTGAGCGGCTGGTCTGTATGTGGGATCCGAACCCTCAGCGGGAGCGCCACCACACTCCCAACCAGCACACTGTAGCAGTGCGCCACCGGGCCGGCCCCTTAATTACTGTGAATTCTAATTTATCTAACAAAGAAAGTCATTGGCTATGACCTATCAGAAGATCATTGGAAATCAAAGTGGCTCCATTCATATGAACTCATGTATATGTCAATTGTCCTCTCCATGAACCATCAAAATTTCTATCGTTTCCATTTTATGACCATAAAATAATACAGCCATCACAGTTTCTACCAGTTTATTTATCCCTGCCCTAAAAGAATCCACAGTCTAGTATGGGGATACATGAAAGAAAAAATTACAGTCCAATAAGATAAGTCCTATCATAAAATCAGCCTTATTTGTAGATAAGAAATTCAGGGAACCCTATAACCTGAATGAGGCTCCCTTCCCTTTCACTCGAAATTATATTTGTCACTCCAAAATATTTGTCACTCTTGAGTAAAGTAGCTGCTGGGAACTATAGGTATGAAACCTTGGGTACTGGGGTTCTTTTTGTAGCAGAGAAAACTGATATGTTGCTTTCTTTCATGTGGGCCAAACAAGAAAAGAACATCAGACTCCAAGGCTGGGGACCAGAAAGCTTCAGATCCTGGGAAGAAGTTAGAGACCTGTGGACCCACTTAGTCAAGTGTGGTCCTGTTTGCACATGGCAGGTTTCCCTCATTCACAATAGGCCAAGAAAGACCCAAAGGGCTGAGTCCTCCCTGCCTTTGAGTCAGGGATAGTATAGGACACCAGAAAAGAAACAGGATTTCTTCAGGTACTTGTGCAGGGAGCTGACAGCAGCCAGTCTGCCTTTCTATGCTTTCAGTCAGAAAGGGCAGATTATCTGTGAGAGAAAAACGATCAACTGTTGTTAGTCTTTTCATCTGCAATACTAGGATCTAGAAGATAATGAATCACTCACATTAGACAAGATATACCATTCATCTGTGAGGGCAAAAAAAAGAAAAGAAAGGCAAGAAGTAAGATATTTGGGCAAGACATTTGAGGATTATGAAGAATTCATCTATCACTCAAGAACCCATCCAAAGAAAATATTTCAGGAAAGATTTTAATCAGACTACAAAGAAATAACTCGAACTCCAAGAGGGGGAAGGATGAAGAGGAGAAGAGACACTGATAGGCAATGAATTTTGATCTTTGCTCTCTCAGTTAATGTTTTTCCTTCTCTCCCACTTTACATGCACACGTGCATGTACACACATGCACACACGCCACGTAGATATGTTAAAACTGTGTGGGAATGTATAAAATAAAAGTTAAGAAGTCAAAAGGAAGGGATATATTATTAAGAGAATTTATAATAAATACTAACCTATCTCAGCAAAATGTACGGGTTGAGATGGCAGCAGATGTGGAGAAGGGGGAATAAAAAGACTTCTGAAGGTGTCACTGGAAGGAGGGGGGAGGGACAGGATAATAAATGTCTATTCTTATTGGGGTGGGAAGATAAGAAAGGGAAAACAATGTGTAGTGGGGTAAACACTCCACTGGGCTAGAGAAATATTTGGTATCTTATTTTCAAGTGATAAGAGAACCATACGCATCTCATTACTGGAGCAAGAAAAGGGAGGGGAACCACTCATGGAATGAAACAGTCAGATGAACTCCTCTGAACAAAATCTAACAAAATTAGAAATAAATAATAAAACAGTGGCCCCCCAAAATTGTAACTCCTTAAAAATAAAGATATATAAAGGTATGGTAGTATTTTTTTTCTCTTTTTGCCCCCCAAAATTGTAACTCCTTAAAAATAAAGATATATAAAGGTATGGTAGTATTTTTTTTTTCTCTTTTTAAAAAAAAATTTAATTGACATATATTAATTGTACAATTTATGGATACCTCGGTTGGTTCCATATCTTGGCTATTGTGAATAGTGCTGTAATAAACATGGGGGTGCAGATATTTGATAGGAAAAAGAGCTTTTCCTCTCACTCCTTTATTTATCTAGCATAATATATCGAAATGATTCTCAAAAAATAGTTTTCTCTTTAGATTTGGTTAAAGCTAAGCTAGATTTTATCATGTTTTATCAAACAGTGCTTTAGTTAAATGGAAAAGTTAAGCATTGATATATTTTGTTTTGCATTTTCCCCTCCAGGATTGATAACTGGCTTAATGCAGCAATTGAATGCTTGGAATGTTTCCCTGATACTTACAGTTAGTCAGCAGTTGGTGCAAAACAGAAATGAAGAGACAAAACTAAATATTCAGAAGAATATACTCTTTGATGTCATACTAAAATACTATAATCCAGAGAGAGATTGCCTACTAACTGATGAATATTTTGATATTCATTCAGGAATTATTGAACTTTTAGGTAATGGAGAATGTTAAAACTTTAATTTTTTGCACAATAAAACACTTAAATATACAAATTGAATAGAAAATTTTATGTATTTTATAAGTATTTCATTTCAATGTTTTTATTGTATGGTGTTAAGGTACGCCATGGAGTCTTTTTTCGCTTTACTACTCTATCGTCTGCCATGTAAATTGTCCTGTCAGCTGTAATAATGTAGTGTAGAATGTAAATCTAAGGTACAATATATCACAGGGACATTCTAAGAAACACATTGATATAGTCCAAGAGAACAGAGGTGCCTAGAAATACTAATTTCTGATGTATTGATTTGGTGACCTTTTAGCAAAATAGAAATTGAGTGACATGTCGTCATGTCACTCTTTTAGCTACATAGGTGGCCCTGTAATTCCTTATTAAAAACAAAATACTGTTTGATAATGCTGGATGTAATTACACAGCATATTATTTAGAATTTTATATATACATAATTTCCTGTTTTTGAAATATTTCATAATAAAAAGTTTTGAGTGTAAAAAAGAACCTTCACACCAAATGTGCATTGTAGCACTTTAATTGACTACTAGGTACTGTACTTTCCATTTTTTGTCCCATGCTTTGTCTTCTTTGTAACCCATGTAACAGAAAATAAGAACAGAAGCACTGAAGCAATACAGCTGTATCTAAGATTACTGTTGCCCAACATCAAAGAAGAATTACAAAAGACTAGTTACATTTGTGGCTATCACATCAGAACCTAATGCCTACAAGTTGCAAAATTTGTAGAAAATTTGCAGTAGTAGTTTTATAGTCTTTTGCCATTTGTTCCTTTAAAAAACATTGAAGCTAATGTTAATCTTTCTGTTTACAGTATAATAACAAAACAGTCGTCCTGAAAACTCTTGGAAAAGCAGTTTTGCAAAACAAATCATTATTAAAAGTATGGGCAGAACAACTGGTCTGGTTTCTACTGGAATATATCACTCAGCTCTTCAAGGTATCTCTGGCATTTTGTCTGGATACATTTTTTACTAAACTACTTGTGTGAAGCAAAAAGACAAATCATTTACTTAGTGAATAATCTACGGAATACCTATAATGTGCAAAGCTTGAAGTAATGCCATCTTCCTAAACCCACTAAAGAGAAGGAAGCAGACTTAAACCAATTTCAGTATTTGCAAGCATATTGGTTGATCTATTCAACCCATTTCTTGTGCATTACTATGTGTCAGGCACTGTTTTACATGCTGGGAATACATCAGCAAACAAAACACAAAGATCCAAGCACTTGAGGAGCTCATATCCAAGTAGGGGAAGACAGACAGTAAAAAGATACACACAATAAATCATAAAGTCATATAGTTTGATAGGAAGTTATAAATTCAGTAGAAAAAAGAGAAAGACTGGTTAAAGGGATTTATGGGTGCTAGGTCAAGGGTGGGCAGGAGCTTACAATATTAAATAGGGTGGCCAAGATCTCACTGAGAAAGTGAGATCTGAGCAAAGACTGGAAGGGGGGAGAGAGTCAACCAGGTGCTGTGGGGGTGGGTAGTAGTTTGGGGCAGAGAGAATGGTTCCCAGGACTTCCAGTCAAGATGGTGGAATAGACGGTCCCTAGCGTCACTCTCTCCCACAAATCAACCAATTTAAACTATAAAAACATAACATCAAGTGCATATGGAACAGTGAGACGTCTGGCGGGGGAGGCAGAAGCTCCGTGGAGACCACAGGCCCTGCAGGGCTGCCGTTGCACGATACGGCAGATAAGCTTCACTGCCGCCACCTGGCTCCATGCCCAGCCCACTGCACACAGAGTGTGGAGACATCTATCAAGGGAGGTGGAGGCTCTGCAGAAACCACACACACCCCCTGTGGGGCCGCCACTGCGTGATCCAGCAGGTAGGCTTCACCGCAGGCATCTGACTCCATTCCCAGCCTGGCCTAGTG
>NW_007741361.1:1322-1660 GCF_000696425.1 Galeopterus variegatus | reverse complement strand
TCCTGAAAAACAATGTAGCAGAACTTGCTGAACTGAAGAAGGTATTCAGTGAAGTAAAAAACACAATGGAGAGTTTAACCAGCAGGCTTGTGGAAGTTGAAAAGAGAACCTCTGAACTTGAAGACGGGCTGTTTGAAATAACACAATTAGACAAAAAAAAGAAAAAAGAATCAAAGGGATTGAAGAAAATCTGAGAGAGATATCAGACAACCTTAAGCGCTCAAATATCCGAGTCATGGNAATGAAGGGCAAATAGTATATTTCTCAGACAAACAAAAACTGCGGGAGTTCACCACAACACAACCACCCTTCCAAGAAATTCTCAAAGGAGTACTGGG
>NW_007741361.1:0-322 GCF_000696425.1 Galeopterus variegatus | reverse complement strand
AGAAATTCTCAAGGAAGTACTGGGTTTGGTTCCTGAAAAATAACTACCACTGCCATAAAAAACCAAGAAAAAGCAAAACCCACTAGTATAATAAAAATGGCCTTCAGGAAGAGAAAACAAACAAACAAAAACGCTATCTACAACCTAAGGAACCAACAAACACAGAAAACAAACAGTAAATCAGAGAGCAAGGAACAAAAGACACCTAAGACAACCAAACAATAATCAATAAAATGCTAGGAATAAATCAACACTTTTCCCTAACAACTCTTAATGTAAAAGGCTTAAATTCCCCAATCAAGAGACACAGACTGGCTGACTG
>NW_007741360.1:0-25671 GCF_000696425.1 Galeopterus variegatus | reverse complement strand
TTTTTAAAATTATTTTTTTGTTATTTTCATACAACCTCTATCTTTTCTGAGTTATTGCTACATGTCAGGATGTAGCAAAGAAGGTAGGTTTGCCGTTCCCATTTTACAGACGAGGAACCCTAGTCTCGTTAAACGGTTTGAGGCTGTAAAGCTGGTAAGTTACAGAGTCAGGGTTTGAACTTTGGATTCAAACTGAACAGAACTGACCGGCTGGCCTAGGAGGTGGGTGCTACGACTGCCCCCATTTCACAGATGAGGAAACTGACCTCGTCTAACTCCAGACATTACGCTTATACTCTATGCTGGCAATCACTTTACAGAGAATGGGTCTCCTTAAAAGATTCACCAAGGGGTTCCCCTAATAAACTGGCATTCCTCGTGCACCTGGAACGTGAGGTCACCCCGCAGATGGGCTGGGGAAGGTCCCAATCCCTGGAAGCTGCTGATTCCTCAGTTTCCCCATCTCAGCCCATGGCACCAAAGCCCACCCCATTGTTTGGACAATACAGGGTGATGCTTTGAGATGAGCACTGCCTCCAAGTCTCTGCTTCCCCCCAAGCAAGAGACAGAGGAGCCTCTGGGTGCCCCAATGTGTGGGACACTGGCCAAGCACATCTCATGTGCTGACTGGTCTAGTCCACACTGCTGGTCTAGGAGCTGGAGCTGTCATGGTCCCCATTTCACAGATGAAGCAACTGGGGCTGAGAGAAGTAAATGGATTTGCCCAAGATCACTCAGTGGAACTAAACTCTGGCGGGGCCCATGGTGGCCTCTGTGGCTGGAAATGGCAATGTGAGCTGAAGCGACTGAAGCCCCCATCTGCCCTGCCAGTGCCAGCCTCACCTGAAGCACCATCTGCGGTCTGGGGTGCCATCCGAGCTCTTGCCCACGGTCACCATCTCCCCAGAGCGGAAGGCCTTTCTCAGGAACACGGGGAAGGAGCGCTCGATGTCCAGGATGGTGGTGGCCCACTGCAGGGAGGGAGGGTCAGGGTGGAGATGTCACTGAGCCTCCCCAGCCCACACCTATTGTCCTAATGCAGAAATGAGGTGACAGGCAGGCGTGGGCAGAGAACAAGACTTTCTGGCTCCTACTGCCCTGAGAAACAGGACTTACAAACTCACAGGAAAACGAATGAGTGAAGCAGGATGAGACGCAGAAAGGCCGCAGCCCAGGCCCCATGACACATACACAGTAGTCACCACTTGCTGTTGGGAATCAATAGGGAGGGGTGGGGACTGGGGCAAACCAGGGAGCAAACACCCCATGTAAAGGGGGCAGCCACTTCTCATCCCATCCAAGGGCTGTCTGGCAGGAATGTGGGCCCTGCATTGCTGGGGCTTCTAACTTTTCAAGGAAGGCCAAAAATGTGGATTTTTATATAGAATCTCCTAATTTTTAAATTTTGCATTAAATTTTTTAAAAATATGGTAGTCTGAAAAAAATAAATCTTTGCTGGCCAAATCCAGTCCACGGGCTGCCAGTGTGCATCCTGTGAGTTATGCCCAGTGGGGAAACTGAGGCCCAGGGAAGTAAGCAGTATAGATAAAGGTTAAGAGCAGGCCCGAGGCATTTCCCTCAGACCCAGACATGGAAGGATGACTTTGGGTTTTTTCTTCTCTGCATCATTTCCTTGAAATGCACTAAGTTAAGGTAAATGTGGCGCTGTGTTCCTGGGCCTTATGGTGGCATTGTTTATTGTGAACACCCAGATTTGTGAATTGCACCTGGCCTGGGAGGGCTGTGAACCCCAGGGCCTCTGCTTTCTAGGATTGCATAGAAACCTTTTGGGACGCAAAAGCAGCAGGTCTCCCGGGCCAGCGGGGGCCACATCTGCATCGGCTTCTCCTCTGTGACAGCATGCTCAGGGGCCGTGGAGCCTGGAAACTACTCCTGAGCTGGTGAAAGCCCCCTGATGAGAATGCTGGCACCTCTCTGCACTGGGTTGGCCCGGGCCCATGCAGCCTCACATCTTGAGCCACAGTGGGGTACAGAAGTTGTCCCCAAGCTCAGTGTGGGACCCCTGTCGAAATGTCAATGCTCTCTGAGCATTACTTGTGCAGACAGAGGCAACTTCGTCATGCTGGATGGAGCCGACTGTATCCTGTGAGCTGGACCACAAGGTGAATCTGAGACCACTGCTGGTGCTCGGGCATGAAGCCACATTGAAATTCACTAGGCGGCTCTGGGAAGTAGGCAGCAGCCTTCAATGCCCATTTCACAGACAGGGAGATGGAGGCAGAATGAGATAATGCTGCTCGCCTGGAGTGGAAGGCTGAGGAATCTAGTCTGGTGAGACGTCTCTGCAGCCTCCCACCTTGGAAGGCCAAGTGTGGCTGGCAGGGTGGGGACAGGATTGTGGGGCCTCACCTGCAGCTTCCAGATGTGCTTGCTCTCCTTGGAGACCTGGCCCACCGTCTCCCCCATGAGGGCGATGAGCATGTTGAGGAGCAGCACAAAGGTGAGGATGATGTAGGTGACAAGCAGGATGATGAAGACCACGGGGTACTTGGTGCTGCTCAGCATCTCCAGGTCGCCCATGCCGATGGTCAGCTTGAAGAGGTCCAGGAGGAAGGTGCTAAAGGTCTCGCTGTCGCGGCATGAGGGGTACGTGGGCACCGTGCAGTTGGTCTTGTCCTCATTGCACACCTTCATGTTGGCGCATGGGTTCAGGAGGGAGACCAGGGCTGTGGGAGGGATAGAGGTGGCGTTTGCTGAGTTTGATGAGCATGTGGGGGGCGCCATTCCCACTTGATGGAGGAGAAAGCTGAGGTTTGGCAAGGCGAGAACGCTGGCCCAAGGTTACCAGCATATGAGCCAAGCCAAGAGTCCAGCCCGGAGCCTCCTGAATCCAAAGCTTTTGTCTTTCCACAAACTCTCACTGATAAGAAAGAAGTTTTCAGGATCTAATTCAGTGGTTCTCAACCAAAAGCAAGTTTCCCCCCAAGGGATGTTTGGCAATGTCTGGAAACATTTTTGGCTGATACAACTGGGGGTGAGGGTGCTCCTGGTACGTAGTGGATAGAGACCAAGGATGCTATTCAACTTTCTAGAATACACATGACAGTCCCCACAACAAAGAATTATCTGGTCCCAAATGTCAATAGTGTCAAGGCTGAGAAACCCTGATGTAGCCTATCATTCTTAGAGGTCTTGGGAGCACTGGAATGCCAGCATTCCCACGGGCAGACTCTCTCTTGGGCTCCTGTTTCCTACTCCACACCAACCCAGAGAGGGAGGGTGGAGCTGAAAGCAGGTACCAGTCCTGACTGTCCCAGAGCTGTGTTCTCTAAGGGCCCTCTTGCCCTCCAGACATCTCGAACTGCTCACAGCACTCATCTCTTCCCTATAAGCCCAGGTGAAGCTTCAGAGTCCTTCTCAACACAGTTTAGCAGCAACATCCTGTCACTAAACCAGCCAAGGCAGGGAGCATGAGGACCTGTTCCTATATCCCCAGCCAAGGCTACAGTTCTGTTACGCCAATATAGTCCATGCAGAGCCTCAATACAATCTGAGGTAAAATATCAGACTCCTGCTGCTAGTACCAGTCCCCAAATAAGCCTGCTCTGATGTGAATGTGGCCTGGTCAAGCCTGAGATGGCCACTCCCCTTTGGATGCTGGGCATTGATGGCAGATCACCTACCCCTTGGAGACCAGTGCAATGGCTTGGTCAGCTTCTCCATCCTTGGTCCTTCCCCCATGGCCTATGCCACTGAGGTGCCAGCATGCCTCAGCTTGGCACTGTGACATCACAGAGAAGGCATTTCAGAGGGAGCTGATATTGGGCTTTAAGAAAAGACCTGGGCTGGAAGATTAATCACTAAATTTCATCCTTGCTTGTATCCATGCCCCTTCAATGTGGCTTTATAGCTTCTTCCATCAAGAAGCGGAGTCTATTTTTCCACCCTCTGAGTCAGAGCTGGCCTGTGACTTGCTTTGGCCAATACAGTGAGGTGGCAGTGATGCTATGCCAGGTCTTCTGCACATGTTCTTGGGACCATAAGACTACCATGCAAACAAGCCCAAGCTAGCTGGCTGGAGGATGATAGCCAAGTCCCCCCACCTGAGGCAATCCTAGCCAGGCCAGTCAGTTGGCAGCCAGCTGACCACAGACATAGGAGCCCAGCAAGATCAGCCAAAACTGACCAGGTCAGCACAACCACCCAGTTGACCCATAGACTCATGAGCAATAATAAATGGTGGCTGTTTGAAGCCACTGAGTTTTGGGTGGCTTCCTTTGCAGCAATAGCTATTATGCCAGTTTTATCATTTACTAGCTTTTGAACTTGGGCAAGTTATTAAATCTTTCTAAGCCTCAGTTTCCTTCTCTGTAAAAGAGGATAATAAAGGAACTTAGTTCGCAAGGCTTGTTGGGAGGATTAAATGAGGCAGGGATGGTAGAGTACTTAGCCCAGTGCCTGGCACACAGGAAGAACTCAATACATGCTACTTATTGTCCTCGATACATTCTAGTTACTCTTGCAGTCCTGGCACCACCCCTACCAGGCCCCCCGTGGGCACCCAGAGCTCACCTGAAGCATAGCCAATCATGAAGAGCAGGTAGACGAGCAGGAAGCGGAAAAGGTCTTTGAAGAGGATCTGAAGACCCCGGTGGGGTTATACAGGCAAAGAGGAGACATGTGATTTTTTCCTTTCCCTGCTCCCCCATCCCAAACCTTCTTCCAACTCCACCCTTGTCCCTCCCCACGTGCTCAGGTCTGTAGGCAGGTATGATGTGCATGTGGTACATGTGGCTCCCTTCAGGGACACACAAGTCCAGAGGGTCCCCTCACCCCATACCTTCTGGATCATGATGCTATAGGTCCCTGTCAGCTTCAGCCCACGGGTGAAATAAAGGGCATTCATCCAACCGAGGACAAGGGCAAATACCATCACAGCCAGGTAAGCTTCAATCCCTGCCAGGTAGAGGGCCGCGGTGACAATCACCAGCACAGAGTAGATGAAGCTATAGGGCAGCAGAGACCATGAGAGAGGCCACAGGGGAGGGGACAATGAGGCCCTGGAGGGGGAGACATACCCCCAAGCCCTCCAAGATACCAGGACATCCCAATGTCTCTAGATCCCCAGAAGAGAAACAAAGTGGATTAGCTGGGTTCCTTGACATCCTGTTAACCAGAATGCTCAATTAACTGGCAATTAATATGTGTGTAATGGCCCTACAAGGTCCTCAAGTAATGCCCTTTGGAATTGCTAGAGAAAGATTCAGCAGTGTTCAACAGAGATTTTGTGCTCAAGTGAAATTCATTGTTCCCTAACTCTAAGGGAAATGAAAAATATGTAGCACACATGCAGTCACTCCCTAACCTGTACCTGAGGCAGACATCATTAATCAATCACCACACTCTTTCCCACTAAACACAGACTTAGCCTCGACATGGCACTCCGGGCAGACATTAGCAATCAATCACCAGCATAAGAGGTTAAAATTATTTCTATGTGTGATGTAGCAATCAGAATGCTTCTTTAGCCAGAAGACCCTATTGCTCGACCTTGGCTTTGTCCTGACTTTGAGTTAGAGTTACCCAGTTTGGATGAACTCGCTCCTAATAGAGTCACTTGTCGCCCCAATCTAGATGACCTCCCAGCCCAACCCCAGCTTTCTCATCCAGAAGCTCCCACCCTGGGACCTCTACTCACTAGAGTAGCTGAAAGGAGCCATCGATGAAGAGAGAATTCACTCCGGGGCATTTCTTCATGAACAAGTCTTTGATCTGGAAGAGGGAAGGAGGCCGTGAAAGGGGCACAGCTAGTAGGAAGAGGGAGGGGAAGAGAGAGGAGATAGTGGAAGGGATAGAAGAGAGGGAGGCAGGGTATGGAGCAGAGAAAGGATGATGGAGTCTTTTCTGTTGGGAAAATAAGAGGAAGCAGAGAAGGAGAATACGGGGTTGAGGAAGGAGGTAGAAGAAGAGAAAGGAGAAAAATAAAGGGAGAAAGGAGAGGAGAAGGAGGAGTTGGAGAAGAGGGAAGAGGAAGAGGGAGGAGAAAAGAGAAAGAAAGGGGACACGCAGGGTGGGTGACAACGGGGACCAAGCACTCACGTTGGTGAAAAAGAACAGGACCCCAGTGAAGAGCGTGATGGCCTCGCCTGCCAGCCTCAGGTAGTCCACCGTGGTGCGGTAAGGGTACGGCGGCTGGGGAGCAGGGGGAACACGAGGTCCTCACCCAGCCCCCCAACATCTGCCCCCCAACATCTGGATCCTGTGGAGCCTCCTCCTTCACTCTTTTCCTCCTGGGTCTCCTCCCAGCTCAGAGCCACCCCTGGGGTTGGGGGCACCTCCCCAACCTGTTCCCGAGCCTTCTCCAGTCCTTCCCACAGGGGACTCAGGAGGACCCAGTTATGCCCCAGTCCTGGGTGGTCCAGCCCAGTGCCCGCCCCAGCTCCTGCTCGGCTTCTGAGCACTCACAGTGCCCTCCAGTGGCTGGTAGTAGGCAGTGAGGGTAAAGATGACCATGGCGCACAGATAGGAGACCACATTGATGTAGAAGGAGACAGCCCCGAACTTGCGCCACTTGTCCCGCAGCAGTTCATTGATGGGTTCCACAGCCAGCATCTCGTGGCGGTTCTGTGAGAGGCAGGGTGGTCGGGGTCACCTCCCTCATGTGGGGGATCTGGACAGGCTGACCCCAGTATGTATTCCCCCACCGCACCCTGACAGCTCTTTCCTAATCCATTCTTCACCTACACTCAAGGATTCACAGGGAAATGGAGGGATATTTAGAATCAACCCCAAATTCCTGGGCTCAACATTAAAGGCTCTGCCCAATTCTGCCTCAATTTACCTTTCCACACTATTCTAGCATCATAGAATCCAGAGCTGGAAAGCTCCTTAAAGAACATCTATTCTCGGGGCCGGCCCATGGCTCACTGGGTAGAGTGCAGTGCTGATAACACCAAGGCCACGGGCTTGGATCCTATATAAGGATGGCCGGTTTGCTCACTGGCTGAGCACGGTGCTGACAACACAAAGCCAAGGGTTAAGAACCCCTTACTGGTCATCTTTAAAAAAAAAAAAAAAAAAGAACATCTATTCTCATAGTTCCCAAATTCCAATCTGTGGATGGTGCTGAGCTGCTGGCAGCAAAATCACCTATATAGGTGTCTAAAAATGTAAACCCCTGGGCTCCATCCTCAGAAATTCTGATTCATTGAGAAGGATTGAAAAATTTAGCTCAAAGATAACAAACAATTGACTCACCACAGTTCTCCAATTCTGAACCCAGGGCAGACATCAATAATCAAGCCCTGCACAACAGTGCTCATACAGTTCCCTGGGTAGACGTTACCAATCAATCAGAGTTTGCACCAAAGATGCTAAGGCTCCTGCCACCCCTGATGTAAATCAAGTTGGTCATTAATTTCACAAATGAGGGAAGTGGGGTCCTGCAAGGGAAGCCAAGCTCATAGAGCCAGTGAGCTCAGAGCAGGCCTAGAAAGAGACAGCCTGTACCCAGCCCCCAGCATTTTCTGCTCCATTTATTCAGCATCCTGTCCCTCTGATGACTCGAGTTTCTTCATAACCATGATTTGTGCAATGATGTAGCCACAAAGATTCTACTGTAGTGTTATTCCTGATAGTTAAAGGCAGAGACAAACCCAAACAACCAACAACAGAGGAATGGTTCATTAGAAAGTGGTGCATTTACACGCAGCAGTGATACTGCAGAAGAATATTTAATGGTGCAGAACGATGTTCATGAAATTCTAAGTGGAAAAAAAGGGCTTTCAAAACTTCATATAACAACCATTAATGATAATAGCTGACACATAATGTTTACTCTGTGCCATGCTGTTCTAAAATTAACTCATCTGGTCCTCCCAACAACCCTATGGGATATGCACTATCCTTATCCCCAGGTTACAAATGAGGAAGCTGATACCCAGAGAGGCTGAGTCACTTGTCCTGAGTCACACAGCATGTAAGTTACAGAGCCAGGATCACAACCCAGCTCTACCTGCCCCCAAAGTCCATCCTCTCACAAGCTTTGCTTTTCTCCCCCAAGTACCAGAAGCTGTTCTGCGCACTTATTTGGCACCTTCTTTTGCACTCCACCAATGAACCCACCACTTTGGGCCACAGAGGCCTGGGCTCCCCAGGGTTCTGGCCCTGCTCCCAGCTGTACCCCTCCTTCCCATGCCCAATTCCCCATCCTGTCCCCCACCTCAATCTTGCTGTTGTACACCAGGATCTCCAGCACGGAGGCCTCTTCCCCACACGTGTCCAGGGAGGAGAGGTCGTAGAGTGAGGAATACACTGGCCCATAGGCCCAGTCCTTGAACTTGCGGGACAGGTGCCGTGTGTCCTCGTCTGTCACCTCCCGCCGGATGATATGCTGAAAGATCTGCATGGGTGAAGGGAGGGTCAGGGGGCCAGGGGGCCAGGGGGGGAAGGCACCACTGCCCAGCCCCTGACATTGGAGGGACCCCAGAGATCAGGCGCAGCCCATCAGATGACACCTCTCCAGAGAACAGGATGGATGGGAGGGGAAATAATTACTGAGCGCCCACTGTTTGCCGGACCCTTTCCTCATGTCATTTATTTAATTCCTACTCTTACCATCTTGGTTTACAGGTGAGCAAACCAAAGCTGGGCAAATGAAGGGCACTCCCTGAGGCTGCACAACTAGCCTGCTGGAGCCAGATGGAACCTGCTCAAGCCTTAAACCTCTTAATTGTATTATAATAATAACGATCATATTCAGTCCTTCCTATTACCACTCCTACTAACTTTGGTTTACACACAGGGAAACTGAGGCACAGAGAGGGGGTGGGATTTGCCCAAGGCCATGCAGTTTAGTAGGGCAAAAACCCAGGCCTTTTTTTTACTGCCTCAGGACCCTAGTATAATTGCGATTTTAGTAATTTTTGTTATATTTTTAATAGAGTAATAATCTCTAACATTCACAGAGCACTTACTACCCATCCCGTGCTTTTTATTATGAGCTTTACATGGATCGTGTCATTTAATTGTCACAACAACACTATACCAGAGTGCACTACTATTATTCCCATTTTACAGACAAGGAAACTAAGCCACAGGAAGGGGAGGTGAGATGCTTGAGGTCACATGCTGGGAAGAGGCAAAGCCAGGGTTTGGATCAGGTGCTCCTGACTCCAGGGTATTCCAGGCTTGGTTCCCAGTCAGGGAGATGGTGCCCCCCAGGGGACAATTTGGCAATGTCTGGAGACATTTTTGGTTGTCACAAGTGTGTGGGGAGGGTGCTGATGGCATCTAGTGGGTCAAGGCCAGGGATGCTGCTAAACATCCTACAATGCACAGGACAGCCCCCACCTCACAGAACCATCCAGCCCAAAATGCCAGTAGTGCCAAGGTTGAGAAACCCTGCTCTAGGCCTGTGCCACAAGGTCCAGAGAGGAAAAGTAACTGTGGCAGGGCCGCTCAGCAGGTGAGGGGCTCAAAGCACTGCAGGGCTGGGGCCCTGGGACTCGGTGTTATGTCCGTGGCTTGTCCTGGCTGGTGGGGGTGGGTGGTGAATATCCAGTACAATGGGTTGAGGCAAGAAGCACTGGGATAAATCTGAGTAGCTTGGCTGGACACTAGGGAGCCACAGCAAGTTCTTGAGCCCAGAAGTCTGCACACTGGGGTTGGCATGATGGGAGGTGGGTGCACATATTAATAAATGCCAGCAGCAGTCCCCGGTCTCCTGCGTGTGTAGAGGGTAAGAGTGGGTAGGCCGGCCCCACTTACCCCAATCTTGCCTGTCTTGGCAGCCATCATGAGGGGTGAGAGGCCATCATTGTTGAGCACAGCCTCCAGGTTGCTGTCGGGGAAGAGGCGAGCACACTTGAGCAGCAGCAGGTCGTACATCTTGGTGACGAACTTGGTGTTCTCGCGGGTGTTGTCGGCGATGGCCACCAGGGCATGCAGCACCGTGTTGCCCCGCGAGTCCTGCCGCCTCATGTCTGCCTTCTTGTGGGGGTTCTCTGTCAGGTAGTTGACAATGTGGGGCTGGTTGGTGCAGGCAGCCAGCGACAGGGGCAGCTCACCTGTGGGTCGGAGTGGATGGTGGGGAGGTCAGTGAAGGGGGCACAGGAGAGGGGGGGCTCTGCCTATAGATACTTAGGGGACAGACTCTGTAACAGTCTGAGTGTGACGGTGGACACAGCACCAATGTAAACCCATCATATGGCAACTGCATGTTTCCTTGGGTGATGCTAGGGAGGTGTGGTGTGATCATTTGGGGGTGCAGTCATTTGGGGGTATGGTCATGCAATTTGGAGACTGTGAAGGGTTGGACACATGTGATGATAGAATTCTTTGTGTGACTTTTTCCCTGAGCCCCACATAATATATGCCTATATGTGGGGGTAAAATTCAAAATATTTCATTGTTCCAACTGTGACAACATGGCAGTGAGGGGGTTTGGGCCCAGCTATCCGACCACTGGTCCCACGGTAAGCAGACTGAAGGATGCACATGATAAGGTGCTGGGCACTGACATCCCTTCGTAGCCCTCGGGGCTCTTATGATTCCTGTGGTGCAGATGGGGAAATTGAGACTCAGGGAAGTGAGGTCACATGGCTGGGAAGTAGCGGAGTGAGGATTCGACCCCGCATCCCCAACTTCAAGCTCTCCCCAGTGCACTTACACCTCAGAGGTAAGACCAATACGCAGCGTGACTCTGCGTGTCTGCGTCATTGTTGGGGCTACAGATGCTGACCTGTACCCTGTGTGCCTTCAACCCCCACCAGGCCTCTCCTCACCAAAGTAGAAGTAGCCTCCCTCATCCTTGGGCTGGAAAAAGCGCCCACGGGCCTGGGCGTGGACATCGGCTCCTTGGGCCACAAGAAGCTCCACATAGTGTTTGCAGCGGCGCTCTATGGCGATGTGCAGGGCGGTCTGACCTGGGGGGCGAGTAACGGTCATCCAGGGTGCTGGCAGGGCAGAGACCCAACCAGGCTTGTTGGGGGTGGGGATGGGGCACAGAATGTGGAAATTGGGGTGGGGGCTGCAGGCCAGAGCCCTGGCCAGCAACACCCGAGTGCAGCTGGTGGGGCGTCACACATTCCCCAGGATGTAGGATTTTGGGTGTGTGAAGCCCTAGATCTGATGCATCACAGAAGCAGAATTTTAATCTCAAAGGATATGCAACTTGTGGAATCCCAAATGTGGGAACTTTTCAGACTCACAAGATGCTTTAACTCTTGAGGAAACAATGATATCTTGGTCTCACAGAATTTTGGACTCAGGATATAAAGTTCACAGACTTTGAATCTTAATATCCAGGAATCTGAAAGGTCAATTCCAATTTATAGAATCTCAGAATTTAGAACAGGGAGCTTGGATTCCTGCTGCCTTTGCCTCTTAGAGCTTCTGGTTCATAAACTCATTGTCAAAGAGCCTTGGAGTATCCGGCACCATAGCATCTTAAGTCCAGAATTCCAAGCTCATGGATCACTAGGCTCACTGCATCTCAGAATCTTGGAATCTCTGATTCTGAAACTCAGATCAGAGTCGGAAAGGGCAGTTACTGTTCCTTCATCCATTCATTTATTCATTCACTCAACAATCAGTCCTGGGTACATGCTGGCACTTGAAGCCCAGAACAAAGCTCTCAGGTGTCAGACTGGAAGGATGGTGCCTCCACCACTACCCCCTTGCATCACCCCTGCCCATCCCAGGGCTACACCTCGGTAGTAGATGTCGCGGAAGGGCGAGTTGATGAACTCGCGCATGTTGCCAGTGCGCTCGGCGATGTCCAGCAGCACAGGGATGGTGTCGTTGCGGCCGTTGCTCAGGTTCAGCAGGGCCTTGGGCAGGCAGGTCTTCCCTGTGGACGGCTCTTGGGGGAAAAATGTACAGGATGAGGCGATGCTCTGGCCCGTGACCCTGAACCGCTGGGCAGTGGGGCACAGAGCACTGGGCAGGGAGTCAGAAGCCCTGGCTCCAGTTCTGGCTGTCACAACTCCTCTCTGAGCCTGTTTCCCAACACCTGTGTAGTGGGGACATACCACTCGATCTGGCTCCCCTGGTGCTGAGAGGGTCAAATAAACTCGAGGGGGTAGAAGTACCATGAAATGTGGGAGGTCACAGCCTAGAGATTGGTATTGATTTAATTCATCATACTTAGGGGCAATTTTAATCAAATAAATAGTGGGAATGCTAGGTTAAACAAAGTCCCCCACATTTCTTTACTGCAGGACTTCTCAGAGCCTTTAATATGCTAATGGAGACTGCAAACCTCTAAAAGCAGGACACACCAGGTAGCGTTTGAACACCTATTGGTCTCTGGGGCCAGCCCGTGGCTCACTGGGTGAGCGTGGTGCTGACAACACCAAGTCAAGGGTCAGGATCCCCTTACCGGTCATCTTTATAAAAAAAAAAAAAAAAAAAAAAGAACACCTATTGGAACACAGGATCCTTTTCCCATGAAGCATTTACAGGAGTGCTCCTAGAGGGGTGTGGTGTTCCCCAAAGAGTAGACCGCATGCCATAGTGGACGTGAAATTACCTTAGGGGGGCAGGAGAGGATCTTGGGGTCCCCACAGATGCAGCAGTAACAACATTGAAAGTTTCATCCCACTGTCAAATCTCTTATGAAGTCTCCGTTTGGTACTAGTGGGTCCTTAACACCTCTAAAGCTTGCTAATGTCTCTTTGCAACTTCCTTTCCCTTGTAATTATTTTTTAAAATTTACTTATTTTATTGTAACATAGTTGATCGTACATTTCTGTGGAGCACAGAGCTGAATATCAATACCTGTGTGCAATACATGATGCTCAAATCAGGATAATAAGTATATTCAACATTACGCAATGTAATAGTTTTCTGTGGCCCTCTACCAATTCCTCCCAATACCTCTCCCTCCCTTTTTCCCATCTCTGGTAACCTCAGTTCTGTTCTCTCCTTTTGAAAATTCAACTATTATTGTGATTGTTGTATCTTTTTTCTTTTTTTTAAATTTGTTTATTTTTTAGCTCCCACTCATGCATGAGGACACGTGGTACTCGAGGGAGGCAGGTAATCCCTTGTAATTTATTTTTATGGTTATGTGAGTTGATTTATATCTCAAAAGAGCAAGTCAATGAAATAAAAACTCCCCTGTGAGTCAGGCAGGGGGCAAAATCATGTTGGGGGCTTGGGAATGGCCCAAGGGTGGGAGACGGAGGTGTGGGTTGAGGTGCCCACTCTGGAGCCAGGCACCGTGGGGTTCAGCGCTGGTTCTGCTCCTGACAGCTGTGCAGCCTTTCTCTGCTTAGCTTCCCTTCTACCCAAATTGAGACTATGAAGTGAAATCAATGAGCTAATCAATATTTGTTGATTAGCCCAGTACCAGGCAGAGAGGAGTCCTCAATAAATATTACTGTTGCAGTTATTATTCCACAGGAGGGGCTTTAGGAACCATCTCCCTAGATGCTGGGAAATCAGCAGAGAGAACTGGAAGGACTGGAGGAGACCTGAATTCCAGTCCCAGCCTCCCTGCAGTGAGGTCACTTGGACAAGCCTCACACCCCAGCTGCTTCCTGCTGCATGCCTGGCACCCAGCCCAGAGGTGACATCAGGTAACTATTTCTTGAATGAGTAACTGACTCCAGTATCCCATCTGTGTCAGGTGGGGGGCTGCCCCCAATCCCTGTCAAGGCCCCTGGGGATTCCACCCAGACACACCCACTCAGCTCGAGCCGGGAGGCGGTGTTACTCGGTTTTTTCATTGTTTTCTTTTGTCAGGCAACTCTTGATTCTCCACGCTGACCTCACTGTCTTTCTCTCCCACCCACCCCCAACCGGCATATGTCCCCTTCTCAGAGGATGGTGTCCCCCTTGCCCCTGCCCTCCCTTCTCCCCCACATCCATCCCCCAGCTTGTCCTACTCATTTTACCTCCTACCTCTCCAATCCCTCCACAGCCCTCCACCTCCACTGCCACCATCCTGACCCAGCCACTCTCTCTCCCGCATGCCCAAGACACCTCCCTGGTTTCTCCAGACTCTCTGGCCTTCCTTCGTCCACTTTCCACATAGCAGCTGGGATGGCCACCTCCGAGTGCCATTCCGATCACAGTGAGCCACACAGGCTCTTTGCTGTCCCTTCACCCCCCTCCATGATCTGAAACACTCCTCCCTTTCTTTTCACTTGGTTTTTCTGTTTGTTTGGTTGGTTATTTTGTGATCAGTAAGGGGATCGTAACCCTTGGCTTGGCGTCGTCCACACCGCGCTCAGCCAGTGAGCGCACCGGCCATCCCTATATAGGATCCGAACCCACAGCCTCGGCACTCCCAGTGACCCTGCACTCCCAGCGCCGCACTCTCCCGAGTGAGCCACGGGTCCGGCCCTTCACTTGGTTAATTGCAACTCGTTCAGACTCAGCTCAATGGTCATCACCTCCAAGAAGCTCTCCGGGGTTTTCCCTGGCTAGGTCAAATCCTCCAGTACTGCCTCTTATTGACAGCCAATTACAGTGCTTAATTCTGTGCTTATTTCTGTGGTTGCTTGATCAATGCCAGTCTCACCCAGAAGGCTGTGAGCAATTTGAGGGCATGGTCACATCTGCTTCACTCACCAATGTCCACCCCACACCGAGCACAGTGCCTGACACTTGGTAGGTGCCTAATAACTACTTGCCGAGTTAATATACATGCCATGAAGGGGCGAGCTGGGTGCCCCAGGTACTTCCAAATGTCAGGTGACCCAACCTGGAGCTAGGCTCTGGATTTGGGCTTCCACACTCTCAGACACAGGCTATAGCAGGATGGGGGCTGCCAGCCTGAGGCCTGGGATGAGATGCCGCGCCATCCCAGAGATGGGGCAGGATACGCAGTTCTAGGACCTGACCACCAGGTGGCGAAATGGCTCTGCCCACCGGGAATGCTGGGAGACGGGGCTAGGGTGGGCTGTGGATTCTAAGTCCGCAGTTACCAAATCCACCTGTCAAATTGGACGTTGTGAAACTCTGTGGAGCTGAGATGGGGAAGAGGGGTCCCAGACTCTCCTGAGAATTAAATGAGCTCATCAGCCAGAAAAACATGCAGGGTCCAATCCAGGTTTTATGGGGCCTGAGGCTTAAACAATTTGGGGGCCCTGTTTATGAAAATGAACACACAATTATGAGTATGAAATTAGGTCCAGAGCCTTAGAAGAGCCTTAGCAAGCGAGGGTCCCTGAAGCTTCATTAACATCATGAGCCCCCAACCCATGCTCATGCACAGACAGTCTGTGGGGGAGTCCCCGGACTAGGCTAAGAGGCCCCCACTCAGTCCTGAAGTCAGGAGGAGCCAGAAGCTTGGCCAGCTCAGCCCATCCTTCATTTCCAGGACACACTCTGCCCCAAGGTTCTCCACCTTTGCCTGATGAACTTGGCAGACCAGGAGGGGCCATGTGGCCAGAGCTTAAATGTGAGTTATCTTCAAATGAGATTATTCACCCCAGCACTGAGATACTCTGGAGGCAGAGAGGAGCCCTCGTCCTCCCACAGCTCTAAGCTTGTGCCCCCAGATGAGCCCATATCATCTGGCCGGCCACCACAAATGAATATTTTTTATACAAATCCAGTTATTCCCTTTTGATGCAGACAATGATACTGCATTGTGTTGTTCTGGTGTTAAGAACAGGTTGATAAAGGTCCATGTTGGAAAATGTAGCACAGACTTGGTCACCCTGTTTTGGCACTTCAGGTACTTAAGTCTAAAAAATGGCCTCTCCTGACCCCCCCTGACAACTTCCTCAGAGCTGAGCTGTAGACCAACCATGGCTGACATTCCTGAGACGGGCCCTTTTATAGCAGGTGCCATAGTTCTTGACACGTTGTACTGATCCCTGGGGTCATCTGGCCAGTTAACGATGGCTCATCTGGTACCCAGCGCGTACCTGGGCAACTGACCTGGGTTGAGGGGCTCACAGGCTAACTTGCCACACTCACAGGTGGCCTGGGACAGGGGAGGGCACTGGTGCCCTGAGGTGGGTGTTCTGAGCTGGATAAGGAGTGCGAGCTCTCTGGGCTGGGGGAAGAGCCAGGGTAGTGGGGGCTGGGGCTTCAGCCTAGGGAGGGGAGCCCTAAGGCTGGGATGCCCTAAAGCTGGGCAGGGGTGGGGCAGACCCTGAGAAGTGGAAGCAGGAATCCCAGCTGGGATGCCCTGCCCACCCCTCCAGCGCTTCCCTCAGAAAGAGCGGGGACTCCAGGAACCCGGCTGCCTTGCGCTCGGCACTTTATGAATGATCTCTCCTTGAAGGCCAGGACTATGCTATTATTATTCCCCAGTTTACAGATGAGGAATTGAGGCTCAGAGAAGCCACATATTCTCTAAGTGGCAGGGGTGGGATTTGAAGCCAAGTGGGGGAGACTCTGCTTACCTAAATAAAGGCTGAATGAATGACTGAATAAGTGGTGGTAGCCAAGGCCCAGAGAGGTTAAGTAACGTGGTGAAGGACACATAGGACCAGACTCCCCGTCCAGTGCTCTCCCTGGCTAATGCAGTCCACTGACCCAAGAGAAGATGCTGAGGGAAAAGGGGGTCCCCAATGCCAGGCCTCCCCCATTTGTGGACCCACTGGCTATGCCCGTCTGGGTGGCTCACCCCGGAACTCCTCGTCAGTCAGGCGCTTCTTATGGGTCAGCAAGAAGGGGAGCAGCCCATCCAGGTCGGCGGTGGAGCCCCGGGACACGATGTCAAAGAGGATGGGCCGGTTGAAGACTTTGAGGATGGGAGGCGGCTGGGGAGCGGGAGCTTTGGGGCTCTGTGGCTGCTTCCTGGAGGGGGTGGGGAGGCAGAGTGATGGGAGGGCTCGTCCCCTGCCTGTCCCACTGTCCCTGGCTTTAGGGGCCCAGGGATTTGGGGGGACAGCTGAAGCCCTAGGGAGGGACCAGACCAAGGAGGGAGAGACAGCAAGGAATGTTTTATCTGATAAACTAGCTAGTACCTGCTGTGTGTTGGGTGGAGACAAACAGAAAGAAAGAAACAAGCTGCCTATCCATCCATCCATCCATCCATCCATCCATCCACTCATCCATCCACCCACTCATCCGTCTACCCACACATCCATTCATTCCATACACCCATTCATTTATTGAGTACTCACGACTCATCCATCCACCCATTCATCCGTCTACCCACACATCCATTCATTCCATACACCCATTCATTTATTGAGTACTCACGAAGGCAGACAAAGAATGAAAGAGACAAAGAGAGAAAATAAAGGAACAACAGACTAAAAGACAAAGCAACTCATTCATTCTATAACTCACTTATTAACTTATTCATTCAACAAACATTTAAGACAAATGAAGCCATGCACACAGGTGCTTAGCACAGAACCCACCACACAGTAAACACTTGATAAATGTTAGTGGATATTACTGCTATTATTGAGCACCTACTGTGTGTCCTGAGCTTGTGTGTGCGTGAGAGAGATGCTGAGCTACAGAGGCAGGTGGAAGTAGGACATAACAAAGAGGGCTGGGGGAGGAGAAAAGACAGAGAGAGAAAAGAAGGAAAAAAACAGACATTAAGAGGAGGGCTTGGATACACTCATTCATTCATTCAACAAACACTAACTGGGCACCTATTGTGTGCTAGGCTCTGAGAGAGAAAAAGCCAGCCTGGAGCATCATGAGGGCAGGAATCCTCTCTCTCTTTGTCATGTTCTCACTTGGCCCAGTGCCTGGCACATTTTGGGACACAATGAGAATCTGTGAAATGAACAAGAGGATAGAGAAAAGGAGCAAGACGAAGGCAGAGTCTGGGAGGGAGAAGAGGAGAGAAGAGGGGAACAGAGAGGAAACCTGACAGAGGGGAGATGGGGCCAGAGGAGGAGAGTTTAGTTGGGAAACTGAGGCAAGGCAGTTGTGGGGGTGGGTGGGATGGGGCTTCAAGGGTGGGCAAAGCTGGCACCTGGCTGCACCCAGCACATCTCTCCAGGAGAAGGGGACAGCCACTCTCCCTCCTTCCTCTGCCCAGAGACCAGACTTTCCATCTCAGGGAAGGTGCCAGAGGAGGAGCCGGGAAAGGGGGATCTTTGGCATCAAGAGGTACTGTTGATAGAGGCAGAGACTGGTACAGCCTCTAACAAGGGAACCTGGGCAGCCCCCATTTTACCCACTCCTAAACTTTGATCTTTGAGCCGAAAAATAAAAAAGATACTGCCCCCACCAGACCTCAAGGAGGAAGCCTTTGGGGTCTCTGAAGACCTCAGCTGCTCAGCCCCACTCTAGCTCTTCATGGCCCCTCTGAAGCCTCCAGCTCTGACTGCCTGGGGTGGGGGTGGGGATGAGGGCAGGAAGGAGGAGTCTGAGGGTGGAGAAGGGGAGACGCTGAGCTTACCAGTGACCTCAGAGGGCCTGGGGACAGAGGGATGGGGACACTGGGGCACTTCGCTGCCCTGGGCCTCTGTGTCCACCTCTGAGCAGAGGCTATATAGACTGTCTAGCAGTGTGAAGATGACTGCAAAACCCTGTTCCTTGGACACACTGAGTCTCTCCAGCCTCGGGCCCTTACGTATACGTTTCTCCCCTCTGTGTGGCTGCCCCTTCTCATCCCTTTGCTTTGGACTTCAATATCAACTCCTCCAAGAAGCCCTCCTGGACTACCTTTCCTATATCTGCCCCCTCTCCAAGCTCAGCACCTCCTCCAACTCGAATTGCATATTCATGTGCTCATTAATTCACTTACTGCCTGTCTCACCCTCTAAACTGAAGGTGCTGCCTGAGCAGGGGCAGAACCTTGTCTGGCTCACCGCAGGAGCTCCAGGGCCAACCCCACTGCCTGGAACGTAGTGGTGCTCAAGAAATATCCATGAATAAATCAGTGACTCTGTGAATAAAAGGGATAACTGCTGACCAAGCAAGGACTGAGAAGGAGAATGGGCTCCATCCAAGGGCATACGTGAGCTTGTGATCAGCAAGAGAGAGAGGACTGGGCAACTGCATTACATCTCCAGACTTTAGGACCGTTCTTCATGGAACACACCGAGAGGTCACCAAGAGGGATTTTCAGGGAGCAGTCAAGGAAAGGGGTTGGTTTCCAAGTCTGGGTCAATTCAGAGCACATTAGGGACAGCAGAGTTGGGACCTAAAAAGGATCACAAGCTCCACCCATTCAGCAGGAGCAGAGGCTAGAAGAGGAGGTGACTATGAGACAGAAAGCCCCACTCCCTCTCCCAAATTTCCAAATCCCTGTACTTCCCTAAAGGACCAGGAGGAAGGGCTCAACCTCACAAGGCAGAGGGTCCACAGGTGACAGACACCTGGGTTTGCAGAATGCCACACAAACCACATGCAGACACCAGGTAAATGCCCATGAGTCTGGAGTCTGGGCTGCAGACTCAGCTCAGCAGAACCCACTGGAGGAGGAAGAGGTCCAGACAAGGTGATCTGGGGGGCTGAAGGCTTCCTGTCCCCATCTAGGCCTGGTATGGAATGTATCATTGGGAGCTGGGTGCCATTACCCCATCTGGGGCTTCTCTCCACTCCCTTTCTCTTCTTTCAGCCAGATCTCCTTTATGGAAGAGAAAGCGTTAATGCCTTGGGGCTTCCAACTCTCTCCAAGCCCCCAGGCAAGCCACTGGATGCTCAGGAATGAAGGTGATGCTTGGAGAAGACCCAGGAGGGGCAGCTGGGTGTCTGCCAGGAGGAGAAGGTAGATAGATGAATAGATGGACAAATGGATGAAAAGATGAGTGAGTGAATAAATGAACGAGTCAGAGACCAAGCAAACAAATGAATGAATGAAAAAGTGGATAGATAGCTGGATGAATGAATTGGTGGTTAGAAGAGAGGAAGGAAAGAGGAAGGAAGGAAGAAAGGAAGAAAGGGGCAAAGGGAGGGAAGGAAGGCAATCAAGCATTAGAAATACAATGAGTGAATGAATGAATGATGAACAGTTTGACAGACAGCTAAATGGCTGGATGAGTAGAAACAGTGGGTAGACTAGAGGATGGATGGACATCTGGATGCGTAGGTGGTAGATGAATGGAAGGCTGGTTGTATAGGAGTATGGCTGGACAGATAGATGACGATGGATAGATGGGTAGATAGATATTTGAATGAATGAATGTATGATGGATGGATGGCTTGGACAAGTGGATACACAGGTAGAAAGATGGGTATCCGGATGAATGTATGAGTAGATGGTGAATGGATGGATGGATAGGTAAACAGATGTATAAATAAGTGGATGATAATGAACAAATGACACAGGTAGAAAGATGGGTATCCGGATGAATGTATGAGTAGACGGTGAATGGATGGATGGATAGGTAAACAGATGTATAAATAAGTGGATGATAATGAACAAATGGAAGGTTGGTTGTGTGGGTGGATGGATGGACAGACAGATGATGGATAAATGGACAGACTAGTAGGTGGGTGGGGGATAGATGGGTAGGCAGATGAATAGGTGCATTAAAAAGCAGATGAATGAATGAAGAGATAGATGAGCAAACAGTTGTACAAATGAGCGAGTGAATGAATGAATGGGTGGGTGAACGGATGGATAAACAGAAAAGTGGCCTATGGCGGTACGCATAGGTGGGTGGGTGCGTGGATGGGTGGATGGATTGGGGGATGGCTGGGTGAATGGATGGATAAACAGAAAAGTGGCCTATGGCGGTACGCATAGGTGGGTGGGTGCGTGGATGGGTGGATGGATTGGGGGATGGTTGGGTGAATGGATGGATAAACAGAAAAGTGGCCTATGGCGGTACGCATAGGTGGGTGGGTGCGTGGATGGGTGGATGGATTGGGGGATGGTTGGGTGAACGGATGGATAAACAGAAAAGTGTCCTCTGGGAGGGCAGACAGATAGGTAGGTGGGTGGGTGATGGACGGATGAGAGGATGGAGGATGGGTGGATGGATTCAGTAGAGAGGAGGAGACCACTGACCAGGCAGCCAGCAATACTCACTCTATGACCTTCTTCCTCCAGTACGCATAGGTGGGTGGGTGGATGGATTGGGGGATGGTTGGGTGAACGGATGGATAAACAGAAAAGTGTCCTCTGGGAGGGCAGACAGATAGGTAGGTGGGTGGGTGATGGACGGATGAGAGGATGGAGGATGGGTGGATGGATTCAGTAGAGAGGAGGAGACCACTGACCAGGCAGCCAGCAATACTCACTCTATGACCTTCTTCCTCCACCGCTTGTTGTCACTGGGGTGGTGACGGTAGGTGCCGTAGTCAAAGAGAGAGTCCATAGGTGCTTTCTTGGGCCCAGGTACCACCGAGGACTCATACAGAGTGGACTCCAGCAGGTCGATGGGGTTGGGCACCCCCTTGCGGAAAGCACCCTGGAACTTCATGCGCAGGTTCGGTCGCCCATCGCCTGGGCCAGTGGGGCGACCAGCATCAGCAAGTGAGGGTGAAGGTGAGCCATCCTCCCCCTCAAACAGATTGGCCAGGGAGGAGAGGGGGAAGGCCTCTCCACCGGGGGTGCCGCTCTCATCCCCAGAGGGCTCAGCCACCTCCACAGGCCCTGCGTGAGGGCTGTCACTGGGATCCGCCATGCTGGCCCCAGACCTGTCTGTGCTACTTGGCCTGCAAGGGAATGAGAAGGGAGTCAGGCAGAGCCCGGCCAGTGGTGGGGGCTCCAGGAAGCCCCCTCCCACGTGGGCAAACAGCACAGCTGCCAGCTGCTTCAAAGCCACCGTTGTAATGACAGGGGCGAGGGGTGGCCACTCCCAGATGTGGTCAGCCGCCAGCCCAGGCAGGCGCAGCAACAGGAGCCTCTTTCAGGAACCTGGAAACGTAAGTCTGCCTCAGGGCCAGCCACTCTGGGTGTTAGCTGAAAGAGGATGGGCCTCAGAGTCACACTGGGACCCCAAACCTGGAGCCCAGGCCCCACCGCTGACTAACTGAGCCAGCTTTCGAGCCCTACAGAACAGGGTTCAAATCCAGGCTTCACACTCAGCCACAGCATGATGTTAGGCAAGTCAATATTTCAAGGCCTCAGTTTCCTCATCTGCAAAATGGGGATGTCTAAGCCTCATGGGGAGAACCAGTAGCAGAGAACATGCATCCCAGTGGCCAGTGCAGTGCCTGACACATAGTAAAGCATAACCATTAACCGCAGGCTTCAGGCACAGCAGACACTCACAAAATACACGTGAACCTACTGTGAGGTCCAGTAGTCTTCAGCTTCCCCGTCTAGCACCATTGTTATAATCCCCACTTTACAGATGAGGAAACCGAGGCTCCAAGACTAGTTGATTTCCCCCAGTGCACAAACTGCTCCCCAGTGCCAAGTGCTGACCCCTTCCCGCCCCTCTTCGCCTGGTTAACTCCTACCCACCCGTGTTCCCAGCTCAAGTGTCCCTTCCTCTGGGAAGCCCTCCTTGACCCTCCGACCCTCACTGTCAGGCTGCATGCCTCTCTTCTCAGAGGCTCATCCCAGTTGTTCACGAGATAGTTCATTTCCAGGCTGTGAGCACCAGGATGCAGGGAAGGCATCTGTCTTGTTCACCCCTGAGACCCCAGCACCTAGAAGGGTGCCACATGAACACACAACCTGATGACAAATATGTCATTTGTTTCCATTTCTCAGAGGAGGAAATTGGGGCTTCAAGAGAGGCGTCACACAGCTTGTACGGAGATGAGCTGGACTTGAACCAGGTCTCTCTGGCTCCCAGGCCCAGTGCTCAGCCAGGAGCAAGGGCAGGAGAGAGGCAAGGCCCTGCTGGCTGGCAGTCCCCTGCCCTCTGCAGCACACTGCTGGCTGGGCAGGGCTGGACACCAATGGCGGGTTTCCTGGAATTCTTACCCTTTCACCCAGGACACAGGGGCATGTCTGAAAAGTCCTCTCTTGTATGTCTCCCCCTCCCCGCCCGACACATATGTACAGGAACAAATAAACTGGTTCCCACCTTGTTTGTTCTGTGGCTGCCAGGAGGGAAAGCTTGGACCAGCGGTGGGGACACTGCAGGAGGCCTCCCTTAGCAGGTGCAGCAAGGCACACAGAGGGTCAGAGCTCCTGCCGGGGGCTGGCTCCCCTCTGGACACCAACAGGGAGGGATAACCTAGACTTTGGAGTTATTCAGGCCTGGGTTCTTATCCCAGCTCTGCTAGTCACATGTAGTGTGACCCTGGGCAATTCACCTGAGCTCCTTGAGCCTCAGTTTCCTCCTCTGTAAAACGGGTATAATTGTAATAGTTTCTTCATAGGATTGCAGGCAGTAGTAAATGAGATCAGGCATATCCAGTGATGACCCTGGGATTAAATTGGGGGCTGTCAGTTATAACCAAAGGAGGAGGGAGGGTTGGGAGCACAGGTTCTGAAATCAGACAGACCTGGCTCCTATCCTGGCCTTGGTAATTGGCAGCTGTGTGACCTTGAGCAAATCACTTCTTTTCTCTGGGCCTTGGTTTTCCCACCTGGCAAACACTGGCGTGACCACACCTCCTCCTAGGGTATATAGGCATGTGAGGCACCCACTCAGTGCTGGCACCTGGTAGGACCTCCAGAGACATTAGGTCCCATCTACCCCCCAGGTAGAAGAGGGATACCTGGATCCTCAGCCCCTCGTGGCTGCACACGAGTTTGAGCTTTGCTCTGCAGGAATGGGGGTGCATGTTGAGGCAGGGAGTGGTGTCTGTAGGGGCACAGGCGTTGAGAGGGTAGATTAGACTCTTCCAGGCATAGCCCTGCTCGCCTCATTGGTGACCCTGAGGTCAGGGGAGAAGAGGCATTGGGCATGTCCTCTCTGCTGTCAACACCCTCCTGATTTCTGCACCCCTCAGGGCCTAACAAAACTTCCACCCCACCTCAGGAAGCTCCCAAGGCCAGAGAAGGTGCCTGAGAGGGACCCTTCAAGCCCCCATCATGCCTGCACCCCCCTCCCCTAAGGAATCCCAACCTAGATGGCATCCCAGGTTTCTGCGGGATCCAAAATTGGGGATCTGGGATCAGCCAGCCCAAGATTCAAATCCCTTCTCAGCTACTCTCAGTCTCCCTCACTGCCATGTAGCTTTGGGCAAGTCACACAGTGATCATGATTAGCATTCTAATTATGATGAAATAATAATTATGAAATAAATCACCATCCTTATTGTGACTGTTCAGCTCTTACTGTGCCAGGCTGAGTGTCCACACATACACTCTCTCCGATCCTCACTGCTACTCTAGACCACTGGTTCTCAGCCAGGGGCAGTTTTGCCCTGCCAGGGACACTTGGCAATGTCTAGTGACATGGTTTAGTTGTCACAACTGTATGGGGGGGAGAGAGCTACTAGAATCTAGTGGGTCAAGGCCAGGGATGCCACTAAACATCCTACAATGGGAGAGTCACACAGCACAAATGATCCAGCCCAAAATGCCAATAGTGCTGAGGCTGAGAAACCCTGCCCTGGAGGTAGGTACTGCTACAATTCCTGCTGTACAGATGAGGAAACCAAGGCTCAGAGAGGTTAAGTAACTTTCCCAAGGCCACACAACAGGTTAGTAACAGAGCCAGGATTAAAATAGGGGCAGTAAGCTGCAGAGCCCAGACCACCCTAACCCCTCAGTTGACTGGGCATAGCCCGAGTGGCAGGTGCCATGGTGAACCCTTACAGTATCTTGTTCAAGTTTCACAACTGCCCTGGGAGGTAAGGATTATTACTAGCAGCCCATTCAATATCTCCGAGCCTCAGTTTTTCTACTCATAAAATGGGGGTTGCAGAATAGTTCCTACTTTGTAGGGCTGTGGTGAGATAAGGCAGGTCAAGTGTCTCTTGGGCACCTAATAAAGACTTGATACCTGTTGGGTCTTGTCATATTTCATCATCATATCACTATTATGATATGGCCCTGATCTACCTGTTATCTCCACTCCCATGAGCCCCTCCACGCACACACATTGCAGTAGTACAGCCTGGCATTTCACAGCCCACATTAAAATCCACCACACCCTCCTGATCTACCTGTTATCTCCACTCCCATGAGCCCCTCCATGCACACACATTGCAGTAGTACAGCCTGGCATTTCACAGCCCACATTAAAATCCACCACACCCGTCCCAGCCTCTCCCTAGTTTAATCTCCCAGGAACGTGGCGAGCAAAGCTAGGCTATTGCTCCCATTTGACAGCTGAGAAAACTGAAGCTCTCAGAGGCCTCCCAGGGAGCAAATGGCCTTGAAGAAGGCATCTGGACTTCTAGCCCTGGGCTCCTTCCATACCCCCCTGCTGGGTGTGCACACAGCAGCACACATGTCCACACAAACACACGCTGGCTCTGCTGCTAGGTGGCAGTTCTCTCCCCAAACATTGCCCTGTTCTCTGTGGTCAGGGAAAGAGTTCACTCCCTGTTCTAATTTGCCCTGAAGGCTGTTATTACACATTCCAATCCCATGCCAGCCTTAGGAGGGAAGAGGGGGGCTCAGGCAGGGACGGAGGCTGACAGTCCAGCTATGGGTCTGCGTGTGTCTCCTGTGTGTGTGGTGTGTGAAGGTCGTGTACGTTTGTGTCTTTCTCCCTGTGTGTGCGCGTGTGCCCACTGTGAGCAGCCATTGCGGGGCCTGGGTGCCTGCGCGGGCTCGCTGATCCCTCCTGCTGGGAGCACTCTGCAGCGGCAGCACCCAGCTGGCGCCGGGTGGGCATTAGGGGCACAACCAAAAACGCTGATGCGTGTGTGAATATCCCCACACACTACCGTCTTCACAACTGCATTCATTTAAAGCTGCAGTGTTTCTTATTTTAAGCATCCAAACTCTTTCCATGAATATAT
>NW_007741359.1:25454-25673 GCF_000696425.1 Galeopterus variegatus | reverse complement strand
AAAATCATACATTTTTATTTGTCAATTCAAAAAAATTAAAAATGGTAATTTTACATGGCAGGGTCCTTCGTTTTTTCTTTTCTCCCTCACTCCTTATCCCATTTTTCCATTTTCTTCTTTTTGCCTTATTTACCTTTTACCTGCCTTCCTTTCTTCTTTCTTTCCTTCTCTCTCTCATGATTATTATTTTCATCCTTATTATTACCGATTATTATTATT
>NW_007741359.1:19513-20777 GCF_000696425.1 Galeopterus variegatus | reverse complement strand
ACAATCCGATCTACAACAGAATGGATAAAGAAAATGCGATATACATATGTGTGTGTGTGCATGCACACACACCACATTATACCACACACACACATAAATGTAATGGAATACAACTCAGCCTTTAAAACAAAAAAAAGCAGGAAATCTAGTCATTTGTGACAACATGAATGCACCTGGAAGACATTATGCTAAGTGAAATAAGCCAGACACTGACAAACAAACACTTCATGATCTTACTGATTGTTACCAAACCAAATGGAGTCCATTTACCCATGCCAGGAAAAGCAAATCACTGAAGCACATGTCTTTGCAATAGAGAAAAAAAGGTTCATTAACAAGGCAGCCACATGAGAAGACGGGAGATTTGTATCTCAGATCCACCTTTCCCACCACCAGAGAGATGGTATATCTATGGGGAAGTAGTCAGGTGTGGGGCGAGGACTGAGCAGGTCCAATCCATGTGCATGCCTCTGCAGGTTCAGAAAATGGCAAAATCTGGAGGCAGGGTTTTTGGACACAGGCACAGGATCAGTAGAGAGATCTTCAGATTCAGCCACCCTATCCCAGTTCGTGTTGGGCCAAACTAACTTCAATGATCCTGAAAAACACCCATGGGCATCCAACTCATGATTTCTGTACCAGAGGTGTTATCTGAAAGGCAGATAGTAAAAAAAAAGAAAAGAGAGGTTAGCTCTAAAATTTTACCGAAAAATGAGCAATTTAAACAGGGAATAAATTTTAACTGAAAGTCACAGTTACATTATCTGTGGAATCTAAAAAAGTCAAACTCCTAAAGGCAGAATGGTAGTTGCCAGGGTTTGGGGAAATGACGATAACAGGGAGCTGCTCATCAAAAGGTACAAAGTTTCAGTTGGACAAAGTGAATAAGTTCTGGAGATCTAATGCATAGCATGGTGACTACAGTTAACAATGTAATGCATGCCTGAAATTTGCTAAAAGAATACATCCTAAATTTTTTACCAAAAAAAAAAAGGTACCTATGTGAGGTGAGAGATATGTTAATTAGCTTGATTATGATAATCATTTCACAATGTATACATATATCAAAACATCATGTTATACACATTAAATACTTCAATTTTTATTTGTAATATTACCTCAATAAAGCTAAAAATTTGGAAGACAAATTGATGATGAAATTATTTTATAATATGTACTTGTTTTCTTACTGTAAAGATATCAATGCATGTTACAAATATCTTCCTAAAAACAAAAGTGTTCATGAGAAGTATATGTTGAGTGT
>NW_007741359.1:14394-14803 GCF_000696425.1 Galeopterus variegatus | reverse complement strand
TTTTGAATAAAATTCAAATTCAAAAATTTTAACTATAAAATTTTATATAGGTTTTGTTTCATCTATGTTAAAACATGTATAGGAAAAAGTTGATAAGGAAATAAATTTAAATATTTAGGACATTCACCTCTGGATGTTTGATTATGGTTGATCTCTCATTTCTTTGTGTTATTAAAATTTCTACAGTTTGCATTACAATTTCATCATCAGAAAAGAAATATAATTTCAATATTTTTTCTTGGAGGCCTACAGTTGAAACCATGACTTTTTAAATGAGTGGAGTATATGGAGAAATAAACATAAGGAATTGTACATTGGTACACCACGGAAACCCAGGAGATACTATCTGGATATAAGTGAAGTAACGGCTGTAGTGTGCTCATGAAATTGTTGTTACCAGTGCACCAAA
>NW_007741359.1:11776-12506 GCF_000696425.1 Galeopterus variegatus | reverse complement strand
AGGTTGGTACACTGTTATCCATATTTTGAAGAAAAGAAAACTGTAGTTAGGGAAAGGTGAAAGACTTGATCAAGGTCGTAATAATAAAAACCATAGAGGAGACTGTATTCAAATCCAGGATGTCTATCTCTAACTCTTTAGCACTTATTCAATGCCTCTTAGGCATAGTCCAGTCTACTTCTGGGAATCAGAAGTTCCAGAGTTTGTATATGGGGTCTAGTACCTGGAATCACTATGTGTGGCCAAAGGAAATCCATGGCAGTCTTTTTGCTCAGCTATGAAATGTACAGTCAGATGTTAGTGAGTTCAATGGTCCATTGGACAAGATTCTAGACTTTTTGTACTTTAGAAGTCCTCAAGCACATTGCATTTTATCAACTTAAGCATGCTTTGATGATTAGAAAACTGAGGACCAAAGAGGTAAAGTCCAAGGAAACACAGCTAATTGATTAGTGGCAGAGGACAATGAGAACTCAGAGCTCCTAATGCCAAGCACAATGATTTTTTTTTCCACCAACTCATCTTGCCTTCCATAAGATGCCTTCAGATGAGTATATACAAGGAAAAATCACTCTAAGGTAAAAAAGAAAATTAACTTATCACTCTAAGGTGAAAAAGGAAATTAACTTTTATCTTTTATCTTTAGCAATACCTGTCTTGGCTCTCTAGGAAAAAGGCCTAGGTTTGAGTGCAGGGATACAGAAATTCAGTCACATTGCTGGGACCACAT
>NW_007741359.1:10354-10824 GCF_000696425.1 Galeopterus variegatus | reverse complement strand
AAAAAATCAGCAATTCTAGATAACTTACCGTGGCTGTGTTTGTAGTTGAGAAGAATACCAAATATATTTAGAAATAAGAAATAAGCCTTATACTTGTGTATAGGTGTTCAAATAGCATGATATTTAATGTATGTTTCCAAACTCCCCACTGACTGAACAATATTACAGGAAGCAGAGAAAGTCAAGATGGCACAAATTTCTTCAAATGGATTCAGCAAGCATTTCCAAAGCTTTAATGCCCTTGAAACTCATGTCAAAGTAAAACAGAATACTTTGTTGAATTTGAAACCCAAAGTCCTTAGGTACTAAAGAGAATCTTCTGAACTTGCACACCTAGATCAATGGTTTCAGAACAAGAAATACAAATATTTCTATTACTTAATACCCCCTCTTATACTGCCCTTAAAATAAGAAAACAGCTTGTTCTTGAATGATAGCATGTTGAGAGGTTACTGAGAATGATAAAAGAC
>NW_007741359.1:7763-8399 GCF_000696425.1 Galeopterus variegatus | reverse complement strand
GCTGCAGAGGTGAAGGAGGCATTTGAAGCCACCAACACCACTGTCGCCATGGGGTAACCCTACTGCTGTGGATACCATAGCTGCACAGGCAGCTGCTACAACTGCCACTGCTGCAGTTGCCACAACCACCAGCACTGCCAGGCAGCCATCAGCGTTGTGCAAGCAACACACCACCTCTGGAGCCACTGCTGCCATGCAGGCAGCCTGCCAAAGCCACCACCACAGCCACTACCACCAAAAGAGCAGTCTGAATCTATAGCATCAGCCACTGCCACTGTACAGGCAGACCACTCACCACTCAACAGCACTGACACAAGGAGGGTCACCATCAGAGTCCAGGGAAGGAGATGAGTGAGCACAGACCCATGACCCTGTGGCCCAACCCAAAGGGGGAATTACGCTGCCCCCCCACCCCGTGGTAGTGCACCTGGGGGTGAGAGCTACGTGGGAAGCCCACATAACTGCCTTGATCTGGGGAGAGATACATGCAGAATCCATGGAGAGTAAAGAAACCCAGGACAGCAAGAGTAAGGAAGGAAATTCCCAATGAACCTATTAGAATCATGAGACACATGCTTACAAGCCCACTCAGGGTCACCCACCCCAACCAAAGAGGACAAGAACTTCTCCCAGGAA
>NW_007741359.1:5465-6161 GCF_000696425.1 Galeopterus variegatus | reverse complement strand
AGTCAGCTGTAATGGAGTCCCCATCAAACTAACAGCAGACTTCTTAACAGAAATGCTATAGGCCAGAAGATAATATGATGATATATTCAAAATACTAAAAGAAAAAAACCCTCCAGCCAAGAATTATATACCCAGCAAGGCTATCCTTTATAAATGGAGAAATTGTGGATTTCCCAAGCAAACAAAACCTGTGAGAGTTCACCACAGCATGCCCAGCCCTTCAAGAAATCCTCAAGGGAGTCTTGCATCTAGAATCCAAAAAATGATGATCAGTACCATGAATACACAAGAAAGAACAAACCCATTGGCAGAACAAAAATGCAAATGAGAAAGAGAATAAAAAACTGTATCTTACCACCTCAAAAACCCAATAAACAATGAAAGGGAAAGAAATTAACCAAGATATTTAAAATATCCAAATAAAAATCAATAGAATGTCAGGAGTAAAACAATACTTTCCAATAACAACCCTAAATATAAATGGATTAAACTCCCCACTTATAAGACACAGACTGATTGAGTGTATTAAAAAGCTAGACCAAACTATATGCTGCCTCAAAGAAATCACTTCACCAATACAGACACACATATACTAATAGTGAAGGGATGAAAAAAGACATTTCATGCAAATAAAAATCAAAAACAGGCAGGAGTAGCTTCTCTTATATCAGATAAAAAAGACTCTAAACCAAAAAA
>NW_007741359.1:3274-3710 GCF_000696425.1 Galeopterus variegatus | reverse complement strand
AACAAGTGGTGCTGAGAAAACTGGATATCCATATGCAGAAGAATGAAACTAGATATGCACCTCTCACCCTACACTAAAATCAATTCAAAAGGGATCAAAGACTTAAGTATAAGACCTGAAACTGTAAAATTATTAAGGGGAAATATAGGTGAAACACTTCAGAAACTAGGTCTGGGCAAGACTTTATGAACATGAGCCCAAAAGCACAAGCAGCAAAAGAAAAAATTAATGGGACTATATCAAATTAAAAAGCTTCTGCACAGCAAAGGAAACAATCAAGAGATTGAAAACAACAACCTACAGAGGGGGAGAGAATTTTGCTTTCTATGCATCTGAAAAGGAATTAATATCCAGAGCAAACAAATAACCCAATTTAAAAATGGGCAAAGGAGCTGAATAGACATTTTTAAAAAGGGAGGCATACAAATGACCAACA
>NW_007741359.1:0-342 GCF_000696425.1 Galeopterus variegatus | reverse complement strand
TGGGATTCATCCAGGGATACAAGGGTGGCTCCACATATGCAAATCAATAAACATGATATATGACATCAACAAAATGATGGAAAAAAATTATGTGATTATCTCGATAGATGTAGAAAAAGCATTTAACAAAAGTCAACATCCCTTCATGATAAAGACTCTCAGCAAATTAGGTATAGAAGGGAAGCATCTCAATACAATAAAAGCCATTTATGACAAACCCACCACCAACATCATCCTGAATGTGAAAATACTGAAAGCTTTTCCATTAAGAACAGGAACACGACAAGGATGCCCTCTCACCACTCCTATTCAACACAGTATTAGAAGTGTTAGCCAGAGCAA
>NW_007741358.1:25322-25694 GCF_000696425.1 Galeopterus variegatus | reverse complement strand
AGTCACTCACAAAGTCTTCATGGACAAGTGGAATTGTCTTCCTGAACAGGGTGCAGGGGGGAGAATTAGGATCCATGATAGACAGTTACGTACAGGGAAGCAGATTTGGGTGCAGCTCAAGACAGCACTTTCTAGCAATTTGAACTGTTCAGCAGGGAGATGGACTATTTTGTGAGGGAATTTGGTGGCACCGGGGTTAGACAATCAGTAGTGGCCCCAAAATGTTGAAGAAAGAGTAGGGGTCAATGCCAACCCGGATAAAGTGCTTCGCTCTGGCCACTGTCCTAGGAACATTTTTATTGATAACTCTAATAATGCCAAAAAAGTCATGTTCAGCAGATCCGTAGCTGTCAACGCTGGCAGCGATACTCA
>NW_007741358.1:22849-23259 GCF_000696425.1 Galeopterus variegatus | reverse complement strand
TTTTTTTTTGGACATCTTTCTATATCAGTGCATAGGGAGCTGCTTCAGTCTTTTTTTTCTTTTTAATAAAATATAACATACACAGGATTTCACGAACCCTGAGTGTCCACTCCTCTATGTAACCAGCATCCAGATCAATCATTAGAATATTACCAGCACCTGGAAGGCCCCTTGTGCCCCTCCCAGTCACTACCTGACTTTGAATTTTCTATAAATGGACTCATCCAGCATGCATGCATATGTCTGTCTAGCTTTTTAAATTGGTTGCACAATAGTCTATTTTTGGAAGTTCCTTATTTTATTTAACCCTATCCATCCCCTATTGGTGGACCTTAGGGTTGTTTACAAGCTCTTGCTATTACACGCATTGGGAGGGATGACTAACCCTGTAAATATAACGTATTGTAAGA
>NW_007741358.1:20174-21045 GCF_000696425.1 Galeopterus variegatus | reverse complement strand
GCCCCCTGCACTCGCCCGCCCAGCGCCGCGGGGCCGAGGTTCTCGCAGCCGAGCGCGGCCGGGCAGGGCTGTCCCTCCGCCCCGCGCCGAGCTCCGGGTGCTGGCAGGCGCCCCGAGATTGTCGTGAGGAGTCTGGCCAGTGGGTGAGCGCTGTAATCTGAACCAGCTGTGTCCAGACCGAGCCCCATTTGCATTGTTTAACATACTTAGAAAATGAAGTGTTCATTTCTAACATTCCTCCTGCAATTGGTTTAATGCTGGATTACTGGAGCGGGCTAAGCAGAACCAGGTGCTCGCTCCGGGGGCTCTCCAGTGGCTCGGAGGACCCAGGCGCTCGCCCCTCGTGCTCCCCGCGCCGCGCTCGGCCCCTCTGGGACGGGAACCTCGGCGCGCCCCACGGGCCCCGAGGAGGCCGGAGTGCACGGTCGCCCCCAGGGTCCCGCCGGCGACCTCTTCGTCTTTTCCGCTTTTGCGTCTCCTCCTCGCGCATCTCGGACATGCCAGGACTAAAAAGGTGGGTTCTCGGCGCCGGACTCGCATTCTGCAGGCTCTGGAAAGCTTCCTCCGGACCTGATGGGTGGAAAATGGCTCTGGCTGCGATTCAGCCTGTGTCAGGATATTGGAAAGGTATCAGCTCGTGATGCAATGATGTTGTTAATTATAAAAAGCTGCGCCTCTGTGATTTCCATCTTGAAGCCTTCTTCTGGGAGTGGGCATTTTCTAACAGTTTCCGAAGCTAGCATCCCGGAGAGGGCTGCAAGAGTCCCAGCGCTTTATTCCTCTTTCTTTTCAGAAAGGGGAGAGACTTTATGCGCCGTTTTGAAATGTATATTTGTATGTTTGTTTAAAATTTGGGAGACCAATTACTAGT
>NW_007741358.1:17551-18463 GCF_000696425.1 Galeopterus variegatus | reverse complement strand
TTATTTTTTGGATTGGGGACTAGACGAAGTGGGCTTGCATCTCCCAGCACCACATCAAGGATCTGTCCCCTCTGTATGTCACCTTCACTCCAGGCCCTGCAATACCCAGAGCTGCTGATTGAGATGAGCCATGTGTCACAGACATGACTGAGCTTTGTAATCTACCGAAGGCTCTTTTTATAAAGGGAGGGGTCATGCAGTGAAGGTGCACGTGGGTGGAAACAGGCCACTGAATTCAACCAGGTGCCCAGCTCCACTGCTCTATTGGAGAATCCTTCAAGATCACCTCTTTCAGGAAGTCTTCCCTGACCTTCCTGTCCCTACCCNTGCGCCGTTTTGAAATGTATATTTGTATGTTTGTTTAAAATTTGGGAGACCAATTACTAGTGCATTAGCAATTATTTTGCTGTATGTGCTGTTGGACAAGCGACCGGGCTGGCTGAACCTCGCGGGGCTGGATTTGCTCTATGTCTGTGTGGGATTCACAAAGGGCATGGGACCCAGAAGTTTCAAGCCAATGAAAAGCGAGGACTGCAGACAGAGATACATGTAAGCAAATATTTTGCTATTCTTTAAGGAAATTGCAATTCCAGTCCAGTAATCCTTAAACCTTGAAGAGCTTTATCTAGATGACATCTGCATGGTCAGTCTTGATCCAGCAAACTCTTGAGAACATAGCTGCTTTAAACAGATTAACCTGTGTTTGTGTGTGTGTGCGCACGCGTGCGTGCTGAAAACTAAGCTGTAATAATGTCATCCTGGATTGGGGACCAGCACTTCTCTGACAGACAGTCGTGATGTTTGGTTGGTTTTTCTGGCTTTCCTCATATTTTAGGATGGTACACAACATGAGTGGACCCACCTGCCTTAGGAAGTTCCCAGGACCAGTTATGAGCATCAAATCGCCCCCCC
>NW_007741358.1:15360-15792 GCF_000696425.1 Galeopterus variegatus | reverse complement strand
TTCCCTGACCTTCCTGTCCCTACCCAGCCTGGCTGTCATGGCACCCACAAAGGGTATTTCTATCAGTGCCCTTACCAAAGTGTATAGGCATTACTGATTCATGTGGCTCCCCAACCAGCTCTCAAGGGTAGTGACTGGGTCATAGATTTGTAGCTCTTCTGTCTAGTGTCTACCCCTGCATGCAGTAGTTGCTTGGAATAAATCGCTGTTGAGCTGAATGACAGTGACAGCACTAAGGCTCGGTGTTTGTGTAGATTTTGTATTTTTTCCATCTTAACCATTTTCAAGTGTCCAGTTCAGCATGTTAAGTACATTCGCACTGCTGTGCAACCCGTCTCCAGAGCTCTTTTCGTCTTGCAAAACTGAAACTCTGTACCCATGAAACAACTGTTTCCCATTGTCCCCTCCCCTCAACCTGTGGCAACCACCATT
>NW_007741358.1:12835-13585 GCF_000696425.1 Galeopterus variegatus | reverse complement strand
TTTTTTTTTTGAAACGGCAAACGCTTTATTAAAAAGTGATCTAACACGTTATCCCTATGTATGCAGCAAGCAGAAGAGGAGTGATTGTGTTTGGGATGGTTGGGGTATCTGGAATCCCCCTTTGTTTATCCAGAGTATGCCCCATCGCCCCCATACAAGCACATGGTGAAGTCACCATTACAGATGCACATTCCCTCCACATCTGAATATCTCTTGGGCATTTACCTGCGACTTCTCACCTCCACAGGATATTCACCGTTACCATTCTGGCTCTCTGTCTTCCAAGTCCTGGGAATGCACAGGTAAGATTTTTGTTTTTTAAAAAATTATCTAGAAGCATGTTAAAAACCAGGGTGAGGGAGTCCAGCCCATGTATTTTAGAATTTTGGAACTGTGGAGGTGGGAGAGGCGTTACAGTTTACCTAATCTGAGCTCCAAATTGTATAGAGTTACAGCTGAGAATTGTAGAGATTAAAGCATCAGAGAAGTTGAGACTTGGCCCAGGTGACATAATTTATAAGGGGCAGGGCTGGGACCGGAACTCAGTGTCCTGGCTCACAGTCCAAGACTCTTTTAATTAGATCCTGCTGCCTCATTTGTATCCCTCTGGGGGCCGTGATTTATCTGAAATGTTAAAAAGCAAAATGTACTCTAGTGTTTCTGGGCGATAGTCTCCCTGTGATGTCTGCATGTGGCCCCCTGGGTCTGTGTGTATCTCCACATGCAGGCCCCCCACTGCAGGAGGTAGGG
>NW_007741358.1:10882-11830 GCF_000696425.1 Galeopterus variegatus | reverse complement strand
TGTGCTCTTCTTTTAAAGCCCTGAGAACCATGTCCCCAACCGCCATTTTTAATCCATTCACTACTGCACAACCCTACAGTCTAATCCCCTCTTCAAGGCCCCACCTTCCAATAACCATAATAGGATTTCCCACCCTCAACATTTACATTGGGGACTAAGTTTTGGGGGGACATTCAACCCAAGGCATCCACCTTCAAGACATTTTTTTTAAGTGCATAAAATTGTAGTTCAAGTTGTGTGTAAAACCTACAAGCCCCTGGGACTGTTGAAGTAGATCTCTTTCTGGAAGCATCTTTGTGTGATTGTCTTGCTGAGGTTGAAATGGAGAAATTTTCCCCATTCTACTTTTCTTAGAAGACTGACTGCATCTGCTCTGTAGCTTTTATTTTACGATCAGACCTTAGGATCAGGTAGAGGATTTCATGGGGGACAAAGAACTCATATCGAGGGCTGGGAAGGTGAGGTTAAATAGCACCTAAACAAGTAGTCATCACCCTTAAAACAATTCTCACCCATTCCCAGAAAGGGGAGGAACACGGAGCATGCTATTTTGGGCACATCATATGTGATTATTATTGCACTTCATAACTAGAGCCCTAAGAAGCCAGATAACCATCTGCTAAACATGGGGGTTATGAAGCAATGGTGTGGGGAGGTTAAAAAGTAATGCTTAGTATGAAATGATTATGAGAAGATCTTTGAAAAAGAGAACAAATAGGGGTTACAGTGCAGGTGCTGGTATTATGGACGCCTTTTTTCTTCACTCTATTTCCCAAACTTTCTGCGATGCAGCTGTAGTATTTTTCTAGTAAAAAAGAATTAAGTGGAATGACCTTGCCTCTTTCTTCTCCCCTTTGCTGCAGCCACAGTGCACTAACGGCTTTGACCTGGACCGCTCGTCAGGACAGTGCTTAGGTATGAGCCACTGCGGATCCTTTGCTGGGGTGG
>NW_007741358.1:8720-9152 GCF_000696425.1 Galeopterus variegatus | reverse complement strand
ACGTAGTGAACTTTGTGACAGGATGATGGGATAAAGTCATTGCCAAGTGGAGATGAAAGCAGTGGACTCTGAAAGCAGAGAGAGCGATGCCTTGTTTCTGGGTCAGTAAAGAAAGTGTTGCTAGAGGTCACGTGGGAATTGGGCATCCCTGAGCAACGGCATTGCAGGTAGAAGGAAGAGCATTAGCAAAGACTGGGACGGAAAGGACGTTCAGAGGACAGGATGCTTTGTTGTGGGAGGAGCGTGGGGCATGTGAAGAGAATAAGGCAGCCCCTCTTGCCCCACCGTGGGGAAGTATTTAGTTTTTTAATATTTGATGTAGGCCAGATCATTGTCTTCCCTGAGCTCACATCGGCTACAGACCAGAGGGGCAGTAGATGGTTTGAAAGAACGAGAGGTGAGGAGTGAAATCCTGCCCTGGGGAATCCATCT
>NW_007741358.1:6296-6920 GCF_000696425.1 Galeopterus variegatus | reverse complement strand
GCCCACATCGGGGAGTACCTGCCCATGTTGAGCCAGGGACTGTCCTAGGTGTGTGGGAGCAGATGCTGTGTGTTATGGGGTTCTTCTTGCTGCTCTTGATACAAAGCTCTGCTTAACTCTGCACCGTGCACAGTGTGGATGAGGGGCCACTAATGCTCCTCCTTTCTGTGGCCCTTCCAGATATTGACGAGTGCCGGACCATCCCTGAGGCCTGCCGAGGAGACATGATGTGTGTTAACCAAAACGGTGGCTATTTATGCATCCCCCGAACGAACCCGGTGTATTGAGGGCCCTACTCGAACCCCTATTCGAACCCCTACTCAGGTCCATATCCAGCAGCTGCCCCACCGCTATCAGCTCCCAACTACGCCACGATCTCGAGGCCACTCATATGCCGCTTTGGATACCAGATGGATGAGGGCAACCAGTGTGTGGGTGAGTAGTCGGCGCCCTTTGCTTCCTCTGCACCGTGCGTGGTGAGGGCTCCCTCTGAATCCACCATGTCCACCCCAGAGGGGTTGTAGCTACCATTCACTGCAGCAGTAAAACAATAGCTTCCTTTCTACATACTTATCTCACCTGTAGCAGCCTGCGTCTCTGTGTCCCCTCCCTCCTAGGGAGTGT
>NW_007741358.1:3699-4505 GCF_000696425.1 Galeopterus variegatus | reverse complement strand
AGAGTTATGCTCTTCCAGGATGTCACGTGGGGCCGGATAAGCCGAGTGACCAGCCCCTACACGTGCACATCTTGAGATGAGGAGGCGTTGAAGTGACATTTCCAGCGTTTTGGGGAGGGAGCCTCAGGTGGGTAGCAGTGGTGTACACAGCTCTAGCTGGTGTCTTGGGCAATCCCACCAGCCCCTTTTGTAGAACAGCGGGGAACTGCCATGGGGCTCTCACTGGAGTGTCCTCTTCCCTCCCACGGACATCTTTCCCGGGTCCCACTGCCCTTGGCAGTGAGGACATGGCTGGGAAACCTATTCATCCCCTGATCCCTGTGACGTCATGCCATTTATGGCTCTGAACATGTCACACGGGAGATGCAGAGCCTTCATAATGGCCCTTTTGTAAGAAGAATACAGTCTAGGACCCCTGGCGAGGACTGGCACCAGGCCCATCCATTTCCAAAAATTCAGCATTATGCATTCACGAGTCCTGAGTCCTTTCCGACTTCCGTTCACTCCACCCCATGGTTTCCTGATTCACAGAGGNGAGTCCTGAGTCCTTTCCGACTTCCGTTCACTCCACCCCATGGTTTCCTGATTCACAGAGGGCTTGCTGAGGTCCCTCTGGGCATTGTAAGGGGTGGCTGGAGAAGGGAGCAAGAGAAGGGTTAGGGAAGGGAGGCTCTTCCTACCCACTGTTCCTTCCAGGAACAGGGACAGGACAGAGGTGGGCCTGAGAAGCAAGGCACCGAGGTGGCAGGAGAGGAGGAAGGAAACGAGGGGAAATTATTGAGAAATGAGGAGGTGAGTGTGGAGGG
>NW_007741358.1:0-686 GCF_000696425.1 Galeopterus variegatus | reverse complement strand
GCCGCCTAATCTTGTTGCTTAATACACTGATAAAGAAGCATATATAAAAGTAAATAAATAAATAAAAAATAAAAAAGAAGCATACATTATATATATTTTACCACATCACACATTTGTTTTTTAAATATTTTGATAACTGTCTTTCCATGTAATTGGTTTCCTTTGTAATCAAGACTGGCCTGCTATTCTAAATCTTCCCAATCTTTAGGGAACGTAATTTTTGTGTCCANAAAAACAGCCTTTTACTAGAGCTGTGCTACTCCAGGGACTGCAAGAATTCTTCTGGCCATTCGTGAAATTACAAGCAATATCATGTAATTCTGTCTCCCAGCCTGGGATTTTTCTGCTGATCAGGGTGCCCAAGCAGGCAGAGAGCAACACATATGGATCCTTTTGGAAGAGAGATGGTGTTTCTCTTGAGTTATTTTTTCTGAAAATCATCCAGGTTTTCTCCTCTGTAAAATGGGTATAACAATGCCCGCCTCACAGATAACCAGTGAAAACACTTTGCCCAGTGTCCACGTGGACTATCACACAGTGAGTGTTAATTGTGGAAGATTGGTGGAGGAGGCACTATGGTGTTGGGGTGATCACCTGTGGAAGGATTCATAGGGTTCGAAAATGCGCTGAAGACCTGATTCTTTAAAACAACCTAAAGCTGAGCTCGGTACACATGCACTTAGCCG
>NW_007741357.1:25468-25696 GCF_000696425.1 Galeopterus variegatus | reverse complement strand
TCTTGGCAATGATTTGTTGGAAATGACAAAAATGCATAGAGATAAAAGCAAAAATACACAAAGAAAAAACTCGGAACACAAAAAAATCAGTAACATAATAAGGAAATCTGTGGAATAGAAAAGAAATATTTGCAAAGCATGTATTTGATAAGGGGTTTATATCCAACATACATAAAGATCTCATATCAACTCAATAGCAAAAATAAATAAATAAATAATGAGAATAAT
>NW_007741357.1:19511-21031 GCF_000696425.1 Galeopterus variegatus | reverse complement strand
TATCTCTTTAGATGAGACTAATATGCTACTAAACATCTCCCTGAGGTTATTAATATTAGTTATAGGGTGATACAGTTATAGAATTTCAATATTATTTATCTTTAAAACTCTTCCAATTTTTCAACATTTATTTAAAAATCATAATTAGCACAGTCATTTTAAAGTCTATGACCTAGAATGACATCATATGGATCACTTTGAATCAGTTTTTATTTTCTCTATCATATTAACTTGTGATTTGGTTAAACTAAGATATTTACACCAAAAAAAGGAAGTTATATGTAAAATATTTGAAAAGGAGTTTGAGATATTTGATGAGTTTATCTTTTTGAGAGGAAAATTTTCTTTATAATTGCCAATAATCCAGATACATTAACAATTCAGGATCACCTTTACTAAATATAGATATTTGAAGCTGGACTCAGCCTCTTATTCTTACTCTTAGAAATAACACCTTTAGAACTTCAAGATAGTACCTCTTTCTCAGAAGGCCCTGGACTTCAATTTTCAATTTCTGTCTTCTCTCCTTACATGGCTGACAAAAGATTTGCTTGGTTTTCAACTTCTTGGCTACCTACTCTAGACACTATTAGAAGTGTTGACCTAAACACTGAGCTTCTATTTTGGATTTCCTTCTTTCAGATTTTAGCCTCCTAATTTTTCACCATTGTTTTTAGTGCTCTCATGAATTCAAACCTATTTGTGTGTGTGTGTGTGAGTGTGTGTGTGTGTGTTTGTGTGTGTGTGTGTGTGTGTGTGTGACCGGTAAGGGGATCATAACCCTTGGCTTGGTGTCATCCTCACCACACTCAGCCAGTGAGCACACCGGCCATCCCTATATAGGATCCAAACCCGTGGCCGGAGCGCCACTGCACTCCCAGTGCTGCACTCTCCCAAGTGAGCCACGGGGTCGGCCCTCAAACCTATTTTTAAACAAATGCATTGTCCAAATATGTTAGTTGTTCACTAGTTATGGAAAGGGTCCTTCAGCATGATTCAACCTCCCATTTACACAGGCAGAAGTTCTGACCTTTCTTTTCTCTAAAACTTTTATCATCTTCTGAGATTATTTACAATTTACCTATTTATTGTGTAAATTTTTAAACATCTATATTTTCTGTTAGAATAAAATTACAGCAGAATCTCTGTCTCTTTTTTTAGTTGATGTATCTCTGGTGCCTGAAATAATGCCTATATATAGTAGTAGTTGCTTAGCAATTATTAGTCCAGTAATAAAATCAAATGAATAAAAAAAAATTGGAAAACTTTATTTAGACAATAGTTTCTATTTTTATTTGTTTATTGTGCTTGATGTGTTTCTGGGGGAAAAAAGACTACAAGTGAGAATAGATAAAATAAAATATCACTAAATAATCTCAATAGTATTGTTATGAGGCTACCACATGGAAAAGGAACCAGAATACCTAATTGAGAATTTAAAAGGGGGGTTTTATTGGCTGGCCAGTGACTGTCCCTCCAAGAAAGTCTCAGAAGGGAGCAGCCCTGACTTGAAGTTTAGG
>NW_007741357.1:17634-19369 GCF_000696425.1 Galeopterus variegatus | reverse complement strand
GGTTTTTTTTTAAAAGGTACATTTTTACATTAGTCACACAGTTAAAATTAGCAAATAGTTACACACTTATAGTTATCATATAGTTACACACATACACACATACTCTCCTGGTGTGAGGAGGGGTTTAAGGAGGCCTAGTGCAAGCTGATAACAACAGCTGAAAGAAGACAGTTAATCACTCAGGGGCAGCTTGGGTGGGGAATAGCAAACAAAATTCAAACCTCTCGAAGTACAGGCTAACATTTAGCTTTTAACTTGGGGCTAAAGAGCTGAGGGGGATTTTTAAACAATAACATTTTTTAAGCAACTCAAACACTATTTAAACTTAATTAATCTACCTTGTCACACAGCAAGCAGTTCCACAGAAGTGAATTGCATATGTTATGAAAGTGGGGGACACCCTATCTCATTTCTAACTCCTCTTTAGGAAGGAATCAAATCATTGATTCTTCAGTCCTTAATTTATTATACCTGGTATGTAAGACAAGGAGTTTAATTGACTGTACCCTTTCTCGGATGTAACTAAGGGAGGCTCACAGCATCTCACAAAATCTTTTGTTAGTTTATCCAGCTTATGACCATAATAATTTTCTGCAACAATTCTGTTAGCTTAGTAGCTCCGAGGTGTGTCCCCTGATGAAGCTGTTCTATTAATAGTCTACCTAGAGCTTTGGGTAGGTAGAACCTTTGATCTGGAAAAACTTTCCATCCTGAATCATTATCTGAGGTGCCCAAAGCCTTTGCATGAATGATTTATTCTTTCATCTATATGAAAGAAGCCCCAGTGTGGGGCTGGTGGAAATTGTGATACCGGTATGATCACCATGGACTTTGTTGGCCCCATTAGCTTTAATGTGTCTTCCTTTGCTGCTTGATCAGCAAGGGCATTTCCTTGGGCTTCAATTGAGTCACCTTTTTGGTGTCCTCAGCAATGTATGATGGCCATCTTTTTAGGATACCAGATAGCTTCCAGGAGAGCCAAAATGTCCTCCTTGTTTTTTATGTCCTTTCCTCTTTATGTTATTAATCCTCTTTGCTTATAAAGAGCCCTGGGTATGTGGGCTGTAGCAAAGGCATATCTACTGTCAGTACAGATATCGACAGTTTTGTCTTTTCCATATATTAAAGACTGTATTAAGGCTATAAGCTCAGCTTTCTGAGCAGAGGTACCTTGGACTAGAGCTTGTGCCCAAATGACCTGTTCCAGCATCACTACAGCTGCCCCAGCATACCTGATCCCGTTGGTGATGAAGCTGCTTCCATCTGTGAACGTCAGCTCATCAGGTTCCGTTCAGGGCACATCTGTCAGGTCAGGCCGGAGTCCTTGGAGGGCTTCTATGGTTTCAAGGCAGTCATGTAGAGGCTCCTTTGGGTCATCATCCAGGAGGAAAGTTGCTGGATTCAAAGCTGTAGTCTTAAGAAACTTTATTCGAGGTTGATCTAAGAGCAAGGCTTGATATTGAGTGATGCAGGCATTGGTGAGCCAATGCTTGGGAGCGCTCTTTAAAAGAGTTAGCACCAAGTGAGGTGCCACCAGGCTTATATCCTGCCCTAGTGTCAGCTTTGTTGCTTCCCCCTGGAAGTATATCGTAGCTTGTATCTTGTGTAATAGATCCCTTCCCATCAGTGGGTATGGGCAATCTGGCATAATGAGAAAGGAGTGGGTGATGGTCCCTTCCCCCTGGTTGGTAATCCTAATTTCTGTCCAGGGGTAGGATTGGAGCTTTCCTGTAGC
>NW_007741357.1:13530-16753 GCF_000696425.1 Galeopterus variegatus | reverse complement strand
CTTCCCCCTGGTTGGTAATCCTAATTTCTGTCCAGGGGTAGGATTGGAGCTTTCCTGTAGCCTCCTGGACTAAGGTTTTTCTGGCAGACAATTGTCCATCAGTCTCGGTTAGGACTGAATAGGTGGTCCCATATCCACAAGGAAATGCACTGGCTTGCCCCCTACTTGTAAATTTACCCTGGGCTCCTGGGAGCTCATGTGTATGGAGCCCTGACCCCGTCAGTCCTCTAAGGTGTCTGTGTCCAATTGGAGGACATGGGCCTTCTTTTTCTTTAGTAGGGGACATTTATCCTTCCAATGGCCTTTTTCCCTGCAGAGAGCACATTGATCCTTTTCTAGTGGGGTTCGAGTCTTCCCTGACAGATTTCCCTTCCTCCCTGTAGGAGGCTTCTGGTTCTTAGGCCCTTTGGATTTGGTGAGGGCCACCACTACTGCTTTAGCCATTCTTTTTGTCTGTCTTTCTTCTGGGCCCTCTCTGGCATTATAGACCCTTTGGGCTATTTCAACTAGCTCAGATAACAGCTTTTCTTCAAACCCTTCCTGTTTCTGAAGTTTCCTTCTAATGTCTGGGGCTGACTGAGTAACAAAGGCAATGTTAATCACCAATTGGTTCTCTGGGGCCTCTGGGGCCACAGGAGGTTAGACCTTATAAGCTTCCATGAGGCATTCCAGAAAAGCAGCCAATGATTCATCTGCTCTCTGGATAGTTTCTCTCACCTTTGAAAGATTTGTGGGCCTCTGGGCAGCACAGAGCCCTCTAAGGAGATCAAGAGCCTCCTTACCTCAGTCTGCATTGGGGTCCCAACTGGGTCAACTAAGGGAAACACATGGCCAAGGTGAACTGGGTCATCAGAGTGCCAGCCATCTATACCAATGATGGTCTTTTGAGACTCCCGGTGGATGCACTCACGTTCCTCTGAAGTGAAGAGGGTCTGGAGGAGTTGTTGATGATCATCCCAGGTGGGCTGATGGGTAAAGAACACAGTCTCCAAGAGGGAGATGAGACCTTGAGGTTTCTCCAGTTATATAGGTTACTAGTAGAGAATGGGGCATACACCATGAATGGTGCCTGGTCCTGCGGGGTTCCTGGTGGGAGGGGGGTAGGGGGTGCAGGTGAAAGACTAGAAGAAGTGGGGGCAGAGTCAGGATGGTAAGCGGTGCTGCTCTGAGCATGAGGAGGGCTAAGAAGTTCAGTGGAGTCAGGGGAGAGATAGGGTGGAGGCATGCTGGGAGAAATGGGAGGTAGGGGGGAGAGGCCGATGAGATNAGCTCAGATAACAGCTTTTCTTCAAACCCTTCCTGTTTCTGAAGTTTCCTTCTAATGTCTGCAGCTGACTAACAAAGGCAATGTTAATCACCAATTGGTTCTCTGGGGCCTCTGGGGCCACAGGAGGTTAGGGGCTGACTGAGTAACAAAGGCAATGTTAATCACCAATTGGTTCTCTGGGGCCTCTGGGGCCACAGGAGGTTAGACCTTATAAGCTTCCATGAGGCATTCCAGAAAAGCAGCCAATGATTCATCTGCTCTCTGGATAGTTTCTCTCACCTTTGAAAGATTTGTGGGCCTCTGGGCAGCACAGAGCCCTCTAAGGAGATCAAGAGCCTCCTTACCTCAGTCTGCATTGGGGTCCCAACTGGGTCAACTAAGGGAAACACATGGCCAAGGTGAACTGGGTCATCAGAGTGCCAGCCATCTATACCAATGATGGTCTTTTGAGACTCCCGGTGGATGCACTCACGTTCCTCTGAAGTGAAGAGGGTCTGGAGGAGTTGTTGATGATCATCCCAGGTGGGCTGATGGGTAAAGAACACAGTCTCCAAGAGGGAGATGAGACCTTGAGGTTTCTCCAGTTATATAGGTTACTAGTAGAGAATGGGGCATACACCATGAATGGTGCCTGGTCCTGCGGGGTTCCTGGTGGGAGGGGGGTAGGGGGTGCAGGTGAAAGACTAGAAGAAGTGGGGGCAGAGTCAGGATGGTAAGCGGTGCTGCTCTGAGCATGAGGAGGGCTAAGAAGTTCAGTGGAGTCAGGGGAGAGAGAGGGTGGAGGCATGCTGGGAGAAATGGGAGGTAGGGGGGAGAGGCCGATGAGATCTTTGGAAGTTGCCTGCAGGACAGCAGGTGCAGGCAGTGTGGCAGAACCTGTTGGAAGGATGGATTTAGCAACCGGAATTTTCTCTTTCTGCCTATTTGGTTTCTCTCATAAAGGGGTTGTCCCACTAATGGGCTTGGAGTTGCTCTTGCACATTTTACTGATCAGGACACAAAATATCTTTACTACTAGAGCAGGGTGCCTTGATCTAAAAGGAGCATCAGCTCAACAAAAGTGCTAGGAAACACCCTATGGATAGAAGGTATAGGAGTGCTAAGAAAAACTTTTCTATATTACTGCAATCCTTTGGAACTATAGACACTAATCCTATAGTTACTGTTAAGATGAGCAACACAATAAAGGTTAGAGAGACAGGGTGGCAGACACTTATCGTGTTCTGTAAAGGCAAATGGGAGGTGACAAAGGGTAAGGAAATGCTGGATTGAGATTATCTCCTAGACCTGTTGGGAGAAATCTTACCCACAGTTGGTGCCATACACTCAACCGATAATACACAAAAGACAGAGGCAGTGGCCATGTTCAACCCTTAAACTCTACACCATTACTGGGACTAAGGTGATATCTCAGGGGTCCTGGGACTTGGGAAGTTCATGCTGCATCCAGCCTTCCACACAGTCCTACATCAGAGCTCTGTTACCACACCACTTGAGATGTCAAAAGCTTACAAAGCTTACCTCTCACATAAGCTTTTAAACGTACCAAGCTTACCAATCCTATCTCTCACACAAGCTTAATAAGCTTACCTCCTGTAGTCCATGGCACAGAATACCAGCCAGGATGCAAAGCAATAAGTTAACAAAAACTCCAATGCCAATTGAAAAGTTTAATCCGCAGCAAGATTAGCCCTGGCCCCGGGAAGGTAGCTCCCCCACAGTGGCTTGTCTGGAGTGTTGGATTTTCTAATTCCTTTAAGCAAGTGACAGGAAATCTCTCTGGGGCCTCCAAACGTTGTGAGGCTGCCTCATGGAAAAGGAAGCAGAACAGCCAATTGAGAATTTAAAAGGGGGGTTTTATTGGCTGGCTGGCAACTGTCCATCCAAGAAAGTCTCAGAAGGGAGCAGCCTTGACTTGAAGTTTAGGGAGTTTTTTAAAAGGTACATTTTTACATT
>NW_007741357.1:11341-12865 GCF_000696425.1 Galeopterus variegatus | reverse complement strand
CTCTGTATCCATGTTGTGGATGCTTGATACATACTTGTTGACATTGATATTGGCACTTCACTAATGCATAAAAGACTAGATTTCTATGTATATAAACGCCTTACAAAATGGAACACTTCTTTATTAAATAGATGCATTATTAAACAGATAAAGTCATATAAGTACACCAATTATTTAAAATGTATTATTTCAACATAATTACTTATATTATTGAGAAAACTTTATTAATTGGGTCTGTAAAAGTCTTCAATTATTTATGCACTCAATAACTTTATTGATTTTAAATACTTGTCAGGCATCTAATTTCTAGATAAAGAATGGCAAAAAATTTTTAAAAAGTCCATGGACTGAAAGTNGGGAAATTCTCAGTGATTATGCCTTCACGATTGCTTCTATGTCATTTTTTAATGCACTTTCTCTATAAATCAGTGTTCAGTTTTGTTAGAACTTCTCAATCTATCCTCTATAGTTCATTTCCATTTTTCCTTTTTTTATGCTTCATTTTGAATTTTTTGAAATTTGTTCTCCAGTTCACTAATTATCTCTTTAGATGAGACTAATATGCTACTAAACATCTCCCTGAGGTTATTAATATTAGTTGTAGGGTGATACAGTTATAGAATTTCAATATTATTTATCTTTAAAACTCTTCCAATTTTTCAACGTTTATTTAAAAATCATAATTAGCACAGTCATTTTAAAGTCTATGACCTAGAATGACATCATATGGATCACTTTGAATCAGTTTTTATTTTCTCTATCATATTGACTTGTGATTTGGTTAAACTAAGATATTTACACCAAAAAAGGAAGTTATATGTAAAATATTTGAAAAGGAGTTTGAGATATTTGATGAGTTTATCTTTTTGAGAGGAAACTTTTCTTTGTAATTGCCAATAATCCAGATACATTAACAATTCAGGATCACCTTTACCAAATATAGATATTTGAAGCTGGACTCAGCCTCTTATTCTCACTCTTAGAAATAACACCTTTGGAACTTCAAGATAGTACCTCTTTCTCAGAAGGCCCTGGATTTCAATTTTCAATTTCTGTCTTCTATCCTTGCATGGCTGACAAAAGATTTGCTTGGTTTTCAACTTCTTGGCTACCTACTCTAGACACTATTAGGAGAAATGTTGACCTAAACACTGAGCTTCTATTTTGGATTTCCTTCTTTCAGATTTTAGCCTCCTAATTTTTCACCATTGTTTTTAGTGCTCTCATGAATTCAAACCTATTTGTGTGTGTGTGTGTGTGTGTGTGTGAGACCGGTAAGGGGATCGTAACCCTTGGCTTGGTGTCATCCACACCACGCTCAGCCAGTGAGCGCACCGGCCATCCCTATATAGGATCTGAACCCGTGGCCGGAGTGCCGCTGCACTCCCAGTGCTGCACTCTCCCAAGTGAGCCACGGGGTCGGCCCTCAAACCTATTTTTAAACAAATGCATTGTCCAAATATGTTAGTTGTTCACTAGTTATGGAAAGGGTCCTTCAGCATGATTCAACCTCCCATTTACACA
>NW_007741357.1:5025-6504 GCF_000696425.1 Galeopterus variegatus | reverse complement strand
TGTGTATTCAACTGAGGTTTCTTAGTGCCTCCAAGAATGAAACTGCTCTATGTAACTACTATTTCACCCATTTAAATTGTTTATGCTTTTAAAATTAGTTAATTTACAATTAAAGTAATAAAACCATAGTATTGTTTCATAATTAAATAATTTATAAGTAAATAATTATCATAAAAAATATCATGTGAGTCACTAATGCTAATATTGTAAGTCTGAAGAGTTAACATTTGCAGGCATTTCATCATCATTTGATAAGCAATTATTTATTTTACACAGTAATAGTCTATGTAAAAAATTATTAGAAAAGATGTGAACTCTGACATCAAAATTAAAGGCATCATTTGTTTGTTGTCAAGACTTGGTTTTACTTTAGAGCAAATGTAAAATAATTTATTCAGTTTAGAAATTTTAGGTGATTTTAAGCATATTCAAATAATCTTCCCTTGTGAAGTAGTCTTTTGGACTTTTATTATATTTTCCATAAAATAAAGTTCCCTGCACAAATTCAGAAGAATTTAATCAGTTTTATAACTTATAATATCATAGCTTCCACAACTGCAGAAAATACCAAACAGAGGAAAACGTTTTAACAAGATCTTTTTTTTTTGTATTTTTTTTTTTAGACCGGCCACACCGTGCTCAGCCAGTGAGCGCACCGGCCATCCCTATATAGGATCCGAACCTGCGGCGGGAGCGCTGCTGTGCTCCCAGCGCTGCACTCTCCCGAGTGTGCCACGGGCTTGGCCCTTTAACAAGATTTTTAAATTGCAGTTTGGTGTAGCCTACAGTTTTGTCTCTGTTAAATACCTAGAACACCTGGCTAACCAAAGTTTTCAAAAATCTGCCTTATAAGCAGGATAATTTCATATCCACCAAGATTCTCAGCACCAATACCTAAGACTTTGAAGAATAGAGTGGCCAATAACAAAGGCTGGTAAAACTTGTGAGAGCAATTTTTTTTTTTTTTTTTTTTGTAGAAAAAGAGAGCTCAGTTTGGGACATGTAAAATTTAGATTACTATTAATCATCCCAGACAAGATCTTGAGTCATCCTTTTGGACATATAAGACCAAAAACCAGAGGGAGGTCTGGAGAGAGCTATATGTTAGGGAGTTATTAGCACATTACGAACTTACAGATTGTAAAGCCATGAGAATTGGAGTTATTATGAAGGGATTTATGGTAAAATGAAATCATAGTGATACACTGATTAGACCTTGGGGCACTGGAAAGTTAAAAGGCCTGGGTTATAAGGAGGAACCAGATAAAATGGACTGAAAAGAAACAGCCAGAATTTTAAGTGGAAGATCAGGATATTGTAGTATTCTAAGAGGCAAATGAAAGTATGAGAGTTCCTTTTTCTCCACAGGTGGGACTGCAAAATTGTGCAGCCTCTATGGAAAATGGTATGGAGGTTCTTCAAACAGTTGCAAATAGATCTACCATATGACCCAGCTATCCCACTGCTGGGAATATACCC
>NW_007741357.1:0-5015 GCF_000696425.1 Galeopterus variegatus | reverse complement strand
TTTAGAGCAAATGTAAAATAATTTATTCAGTTTTATAACTTATAATATCATAGCTTCCCCAACTGCAGAAAAAACCAAAAAGAGGAAAACGTTTCAAAAAAATCTTTTTTTTTTTTTTTTTTTGTATTTTTTTTTTTAGACCGGCCACACCGTGCTCAGCCAGTGAGCGCACCGGCCATCCCTATATAGGATCCGAACCTGCGGCGGGAGCGCTGCTGTGCTCCCAGCGCCACACTCTCCTGAGTGTGCCACGGGCTCAGCCCTTTAACAAGATTTTTAAATTGCAGTTTGGTGTAGCCTACAGTTTTGTCTCTGTTAAATACCTAGAACACCTGGCCAACCAAAGTTTTCAAAAATCTGCCTTATAAGCAGAATAATTTCATATCCACCAAGATTCTCAGCACCTAAGACTTTGAAGAATAGAGTGGCCAATAACAAAGGCTGGTAAAACTTGTGAGAGCAATTTTTTTTTTTTTGTAGAAAAAGAGAGCTCAGTTTGGGACATGTAAAATTTAGTTTACTATTGGGCCGGCCCGGTGGCGCACTGCTACAGTGCACCGCTTGTGAGCGTGGCGGCGCTCCCGCCGAGGGTTCGGATCCCACATACAGACCGGTTCCCGCTCACTGGCTGAGTAAGGTGCGGGTGCAGCACTGAAGGTTGCGATCCCGTTGCCGGTCACGGTCCGGTACGGGCACGACACTGAGGGTTGCGATCCATTGCCGGACACGAAAAAAGACAAAAAGGAAAAAAAAAAATTTTAGATTACTATTAATCATCCCAGAGAAGATCTTGAGTCAGCCTTTTGGACATATAAGACCAAAAACCAGAGAGACGTCTGGAGAGAGCTATGTGTTAGGGAGTTATTAGCACATTACGAACTTATGGGTTGTAAAGCCATGAGAATTGGAGTTATTATGAAGGGATTTATGGTAAAATGAATTCATAGTGATACACTGATTAGACCTTGGGGCACTGGAAAGTTAAAAGGCCTGGGTTATAAGGAGGAACCAGATAAAATGGACTGAAAAGAAACAGCCAGAATTTTAAGTGGAAGATCAGGATATTGTAGTATTCTAAGAGGCAAATGAAAGTATGAGAGTTCCTTTTTCTCCACAGGTGGGACTGCAAAATTGTGCAGCCTCTATGGAAAATGGTATGGAGGTTCTTCAAACAGTTGCAAATAGATCTACCATATGACCCAGCTATCCCACTGCTGGGAATATACCCNAACAAGTCAGGCACAGAAAGAGAAATACTACATGTTCTCACTTATTGGTGGGAGATAAAAAATAAATAAATTCACTCTCTCTCTCTCACACACACACACACACACACACAAAACAGGGGGGAGAAGAAGACATAACAATTAGAATTCCTTGAAGTTGACACTAAGAGCATACAGAAAGGACATTGTTGGCTGGGAGGGGAGAGTGGGAGGAGGGAGGGAGGTTTTGGTAATGGGCCACAATAATCAACCACATTTAAAAAAAATAAAACAATAAAACAACAACAACAACAAAAAGATTAAAAAAAACACTAAGAGGCAAATGAAGACAGCTTTTGAAGGAAAAGGGGAGAAATCAACTGGATAGTGCTGCTGCTTCAGTCAGGTTAGATAAAGAGTGAGATATAATCACTGGTGACCTTGATAAAAGTAGTTTCCCTGGAGTTGTGGATATGATAGCTTGCCTGGTATGGGTTCATGTGAGAATGAGAGGACAGAAAATGGAGACAGGGAATATAGTAACTCTTCCAGAAAAATTTTCTATAAAGGCAAAAAAGAAAACAGTACAATTATCTAGAGAGGAAATCAGGATCGAGGGAGTTAATTTTTCCCCAAGACGTGATCTTGTTGGTACAAGGATAGGGGAGGATGTGTTGGAGATGTGAGGGGAGAGGAAAAAGTGAGAAAAAGTGACATGGAGAAAACAAATTAATGGCTGGGGGAATGCAATATGATTCCATGCAACACTGAAGCTCCAATTGAGGCTAGTGTCATAAATTTAACTTTAAATGATCAGCATTATTGTATGTTTTTTCCCAGTATCATTTAGCTGCAAAATTACATGCATGGAGTAGACAAAGACGAGGTTTTCCAAAGGCTCTGATTTAGCCAATCAACACAGAAACATTTAAGATTTCCTTTCTCCTCTATGTTTTTTCTTCTCACTATAGTTTGGAAAGGGTATCTAATTTAAAAGTATGCAACCTGAGATGAGATGGAAGATCTTCCAAACTTATTGTTCATAACCTGAGTTATCCTTAGGCCTAGGCCTTGAATGGCAAACACTTGTCTTTATCTTGAACTTTTTTTTTTTTAAAGTTTGTAGCAGTTTTAAATTTAAAGATAAGTTACGAACATAGTACAGAGTTCTCATATACTTTACCATATTTCCCTTATTATTAAGATGTTTACACTATGTCATGTTGAATGTGCTAATCATCCTTACTTGAGCATCATGCATTGCACACATGTATGGATATTCAAAGCGGTACCTCACAGATATTTACAATCAATTATCTTTCACTAAATAAAAAGAAATTGTGACTTTTGTCACAACTAGTAAACTGATATTGATACATTTTTATCAACTAAACTCTGTAATTTATTCACATTTCCTTAATTTTTACCAAATGTGTTTTTTCTCTTCCAGGTTCTCATCTAGGAAACTATATCACATTTAGTCATTGTACTTCCTTAGGCTCCTTTTGGCTATGACGATTTTAGATTTTCTTTGTGATTGCTGACCTTTTCAGTTTTAGGAAGTACTAAAACTTAGGTATTTTGTAGAATCTCCTCTAAGTGGGATTTGTCTGATATTATTCTCATGATTAGTTTAGGGTTATATGTTTTGGGGAGAAATACCACAGAGACAAATTGCCATTTCATCACATCATATCAAAGGCACACACTGTCAACAAGACTTCTTACTGTTGATGTTTAATCTTGGCTGCTTGGTTGAGGTAGTGTTTATTATGTTTCTCCACCGTGAAGCTATCCTTTATCCTTTCTTTCCATACTGTAATCTTTGGAAGGAAGTTTCTATGCTCAGTCCCCACTTAAGGAGTGGGGAGTTATGCCCACCTTCTTTAGGCACAGGAGATTTACCCATTTGTTCCTATTGAATTTTTCAACCATTTATTTATATTCACATGAATTCATGGATATTTATTTTATAGATTCAGTTACAATAAAATACTACATGATTTATTTTTTAGCTCACATTATTCCAACTTTGGCCATTGGAAGTACTTTAATTTGGTTTCTTTGCTACTTTGACATGCCCCCATCATTGTGTGTTTTTTAGTTTTTGTTTTGTTTTTGGTTTGGGTTTTGAGCACATTTTCACTTTCTGACACTGCAAAACACTCTAGAATCATATTGTATATTCCTCATTCCAGATCTAGACTCAGCCATTTTTCCAAGAAGCCCTGAAAATCCAGACATTTTAAATAATAAAGAAATACTTTTATAAATTTTTCTGTACTAAAACTTTTCTCTAAAGAATTAGATGCTTTGGTTTGTACGTAAAATTGCAACTAAACAAATATACATCATGATGTTCCAAATTATTCTTACACTAATAATGAGAAAAATTGTAAGAATAGCTTGCATCTTTATAGACTGTTTTAAAATGATAAATGTTTTAAAATTATAAATGCCTTAAAATTATTAACTTATTTAATCCCCACAACAACCCTATGAGTTATGTGATGGGCCTTCTGCTAAGTGTTTAATCTCATGTAATCCTCACAACAGAAAACCATGAGGTCATTAATTATTTTTTTCCCCATTTGGTAGTTGAGGAAACTAAATTCCAGGCTCACATGGAGAGTAATTTCAGGTCTGGGATTTGAATTGAAATTTGTCAGATTCTCAAATACAAGTTCTAAATTACTAAAAAGATTATCTCCTGGCCATATCCTTGCTGGTAAAATAAATTAAATTTTCTTTCTTATTTTTACTATGAAATAATGGAATTGGATGTTAATATCTAAAGGTTCTTCTAAGTGGTAAAAGTTGTGATTCAATGATTTCACCAGTTTCCCTGATGTGGGTAGATGCCTTTGTCTTTGTGTTCTTTTTGCATCCTTTATATATGTCTAGTAAAAGATTTGTCACATGGAACCAAGCTATTTATTTACATGTTGCTCTTTATGTTTTACTCATCTATATAAACCCAGACAAATTTGTTGTATCTATCATAGAGAAGATACACATTTTATTTAATAATTAAATAAATAAATAAATAAATAAATAAGTGGAACATCAATGCTAAGATTAAAGGCTTTTATAGGCAAAACACTCACTAGATCATTTTTAAAACTATTAAAAAAGGATTAAATATAATTTGTTGTGAGGGTTCTCATATCATGGCCAACTCCATATTGTTAGTCTTAAAACTGGATATTTTAACAAAATTAAATATTATAAAAGAGGCAGAATTTTTAGAAAACTAAAATACAACAGGTTTTTTTCTCTGATTTTATTTATTAAAAGTATATTTAAGATATAATACTCAAGGGAGAAACAAATGATGCTTTCAAAGCATTTGAAATTCACATACAGTAATTGATTCTGATTTCCATCTAATTTTACTAACATATTTTCAGTATAATTTATGACTGCTTCATTTTGAAATACTTATTTTATTTTTAAAGGTAGATTGGTAAAGATCAGTCCAATTCTCTGTTTAACTTATCTAATGCCTGAGCTTTAATTGAGTTTATCCATCAAAGTCACATTTCATTTGGAGAATAGATGTCAGACTACAGAACTTAGCAATGATGAAGGAAAGAAATTTAAATTAACTAACAATAGTGTCTTGGGACAAAAAGTCTATATTCATGGTCTGCTTAGAATTTTATTTCAAAGTAAAAAAAAAAACAGTTCAATTTTGAGTGATGCTGAAAAATTGGTTAAAATTAGTATCATTATAAATTGAAGGCATATGATAGGAGGATATATATGTCTGGTAAATATATATGTCCTAGCATGCCAATTTATAGAATT
>NW_007741356.1:0-25698 GCF_000696425.1 Galeopterus variegatus | reverse complement strand
ATATATATATACACCTACATATACATATATTTCACAAAGTTTAACATTCATTCCTGATAAATGTTCAGCAAACTGGAGAAGGAAACTTTTCAACCTAATAAGAACATCTACAAGAAAACATATAGGTAGTATCATATTGATTATTGTAAAACGGAATGCTTTCCTCCTGAGATCAAGACAGGAGAAGATGCACAGTCTCATAACTGCTATTTAACATTGTATTGAAGTCTGTAACCTGTGCATCCCTATTGGAAAGAAAGAAGCAAAACAGTTTTCTTTTCTTTTTTTTCACTGATGACCTGACTGCATAGGTAGCAAATTTGATGGAATCTACAAAAAGCTACTAGTACTAATAAGTGAGTTAAGCATGTCTGCAAGATACAAGATAATACACAAAAATCCGTTGTATTTCTATATGCTAACAATGAACAATAAAATATAAAAAAAGTTTTAAAACAGTGCTGTTTATAATAGCATCAGAAATATTAACTATTTGGTGATAGATAATACACAAAAATCCGTTGTATTTCTATATGCTAACAATGAACAATAAAATATAAAAAAGTTTTAAAACAGTGCTGTTTATAATAGCATCAGAAATATTAACTATTTGGTGATTAATCTGACAAAAGATGTGAAAAACCTATACACTGAAAATTAGAAAATATTGCTGGGTGAAATTTACAAAGACCTAAATAAAGAGACAGGTACAACTTGTTCAAAGATTAGAAGGGTCTATCTTGTTATGATGTCAGTTCTCCCCAGACTGATCTATAGATTCAATGCGATCCCAAACAAAATCTGAGAGGGCATGTTTTAATTAAATTTAAAAGCTGGTTCTAAAAGTTCATATGGAAATATGAGGTATCTAGAATTACCAAAACACCATTGAAACAGAAGAGCAAAGTTATAGGGTTAACACAAACTAATTTTAAGTCTTGTTATAAAGCTGTGGTAATGAATACTGTATGGTATTAGCAAAAAGATTTAAAAGTACATCCATGTAACAGAATAGACTCCAAAAATAGACTGACACACATACAGGACAACTAATTTTTGACAAAAGTGCAAAGTCAGTTTAGTGGAAAAAAGAGTCTTTTCAACAAAGGTCACTATGTGCAAAGTTAATGAACTTTGATTCATATACAAAAACCAATTCAAAATGGATCATAGATCTAAATGTAAAACACCCAAATTTAAAAATTCTAGAAGAAAATACAGGAGGAAATCTTTGTGAGAGATTTCTTAGCTATAACACCAAAAATACAAACCATTAAAAAAAAAGATGAATGTGACTTTATCAATATTTAAAACTCTGCTTTCTGAAAGACACTGAGAGAATGAAAACAGAAAACACTGAAAATTTTTGCAGAGCTAATATCCAATAAGGGACTTGTGACTAGCCTATAAAAGATTCTCAAAAGTTAATAATGAGAAAACAACCCAATAAAAGAATAGGTAAAAGATCTGAACAGACACCTCACCAAAGAGCAAATAACACAAGAAAAGATGCTGAACATCATTAGTCAGTTGGAAAATGCAAATTAAAACCACAGTGAGATATGGCTACACATCGAAAAGGGCTCGTATAAAAAGAGTGACCACAATGAGTACAGGTGAGGAAGTGGAGAAGCTGGAACTTATGTCCTGGGAGGGAGGGATGGGGGTGTGTAAAATGGTACAATCCCTTTGGAAAACAGTTGTCAATTTCTTTAAAAGTTAAACATATGCCCACCAAATTATTCAGCTATTTTATTCCTAAGTATTTGCTCAAAAGAAATGAAAGCATATGTCTATACAAAGACCAGTAGCCAAAACCTGCAGACAATATAACTGTCCATCTATGTCAGTGGATAAACAAATTGTGGTATATTCATACAATAACACTACTCTGCAATACAAAGAAATAAAAATATTGATACATGCAACAACATGATGAACCTTGAAATAATTACACTGAGTGAAAGAAGCCAGACTAGAAAGGGTGCAGAGTGTAGTGTTCCATTCATATAAACTCTAAAAAATGAAAACCAATCATAAGTGACAGAGAGAAGGTCAGTGGAATTGCCTGGGCATGGGACAGAGTAGAGGAATGGGTTACAAATGGGTGCGAGGAACCTTTGGGGGTGATGGGCATATTCACTATCTTGACTGTGGTGATGGCTTCATGACACATGCCTAAGTCAAACTTATCAAATTGCACACTTAAGTATGCACAGTTGGTTGTATATAAACCATACCTCAACAAACATGTTAAAAAGTAAAGAGAATTAAAAAGGCAATGAGACATCATTATATGCCTACTAGAATGGCCAAAATCCAGAACAGTGACAACCCCAAATGCTGACAAGGATGTGGGGCAACAATCAACAAACATGTTAAAAAGTAAAGAGAATTAAAAAGGCAATGAGACATCATTATATGCCTATTAGAATGGCCAAAATCCAGAACAGTGACAACCCCAAATGCTGACAAGGATGTGGGGCAACAAGAACTCTCATTCATTGCTGGTGGGAATGCAAAATGTACAGCCACTCTGGAAGACAGCTTGAGGGTTTCTTACAAAACTAAACAGACTCTTACCACACAACCCAGCAATTGCACTCCTTGATATTTACTCAAAGGAGCTGAAAACTTACATGCACGCAAAGACCCACACGTGGATGCCTATAGCAGCTTTGTTAACAGTTGCCGAAACGTGGAAACAACCAAGATGCCCTTCAGTAGGTGAGTGAATAAACTGTGGTACATGCAGACAATGGGATATTATTCAGTGCTAAATAAAAGCCATGGGACAGCCTTTAATGCATATCAATAAGTGAAGAAGCCAGTCTGAAAAGGCTATGTACTGTGTGATTTCAACTATATGACATTCTGGAAAAGGCAAGACTGTGGGGACAGTAAAAGGATCAGTCGTTGTCAGGGGTTGGGGTGCAGGGTGGTGAATAAGTGGGGCACAGAGGATTTTTAGGGCAGTGAAACTATTCTGTATGAATACATAACAATAGATGCATGTCAGTACAAATTTGTCCAAACCCACAGAATGTGTAGCACCAAGACTGGATCCCGGTGTGAGCTGTGGACTCTGGGTGGTGATGACGTGTCCATGTGGGCTCGTCAGCTGTAGCAAATGTTCCCTCTGGTGGGATGTTGATGCTGGGGGCTGTGCATGCACGGAGGCTGAGTGTGTATGGGAACCTCTGTACTTTCCTCTCGATTTTGCTGTGAACCTAAAAGTGCTCTAAAAGATAAAGTACATTTAAAAAATAAAATAGAATAAAGAGGGGAAGGGAGGATAAAAGGAAGGAGGCATGAGGAAAGAGAGCAGGAGAAAGAGAAGAATGGAGGGAGAAAAAAAAGGAAGGCATGGAAATGTGAGGAAAGGATCCTGGCTGGGTTAGGGTGGACATGAGGCTGGATGGTGGTGGGTAGCAACTGGGAATGTTCCAGAAGCTCTCCGTCCACCCTGCAGTCCACTGCATCTGCTTCAGCATGACCGTCCATCACTGATGGGAATGGGAAGGAGCTTGGTTCCTAAGGAGGAAGAGTCTCCTATTCCTAATGGCTCTGTCCCTAAGCCTGGGCAGGGCTTTTCCAACATTTTTGTGGCTTCTGAAGAAACATTTTATCTGTACTGCTTTCTGTAACATGCCTGCACCATGGCAGAGAACTTTCTTCTAGCTCTCAGCACGGCCGATGAGGCCCCGAGTGATGAGGCCCAGCCCACGTCTTCAGCTCCGTCTTCTGTCTCAACACTGTCACTTGATCGGCTCAGCCACACCAACCTTCTCTCCGCACTGAAACCAGCCACACTCCTTTCTGCCTCAGAACCTTTGCCCATGAAGTTCTTACACCTGGAATATTCTCCCCAACACTCCTGAGTCTGTGTGGGTCTGTAGGTCTAAGGTTAATGTTACTGACTAAGGACAGACCTGATTTGATCCCTTTACATCAGCCACAAACTCCAGTTTCTGACTCAATACTAATTTAGAATCTCAATGCTGCCTTAATAAAATACGAGGTGACAGACTGGCTTCTGCACCACTACCAGAGGCCCAGGGTGCTCTACTGCCATCACTGTGTGCCACATGGAGGATGCTGGGACACCCAGAAGCTGGGAAACGTATTCAGTGGCCTTTGAGCATGTGGCTGAAACATCACCCTGGGAAAGTGGGCTATGCTGGATCATTCCTAGAAAAAAACTCTACGGGGATGTCATAGGGGAAATCTTTAAAAACTTGGCCTCTATAGAAAAACGTGGGAAGGGCATAACATTGAAGATGAGTACACAAAATGTGGAGGAACCATCAGCCAGGTTCTAAATCTTAATCTGAACGAGAGTCTCCTGGAGTAAAACCAGGTGAATGTAGTTTGCATGAAAAAGTCTGCACGTGTCATTCACCCCTTAACAGGTACAGCCCACCTCCCACTGGACCCAAATCACATGGGCATCAGGGCTGTGGAGGGGAGCCCTATAAACATAGCCTCTAGCTATCTCCACTCCTATCGAATTCATGAAAGTGATACAGGAGGTGCTCAGTGTCCCTGGGCTCAGGTCTCAGGACACCCTCTGGGTTTCCAGCCACTCCCTGAGGTCTCGGGCCCCCTACTCTGGGCTCTCCCCTGGAGGAAAGCTACTCTTGCCAGTTAGACTTATTTTCAGCACCAATAGGGGAAAACGAGACCACAAGGGGCTGGGTTATGCAAATCCAGTGGCTGGGCATGCTCAGTAGAGAGCACAGAACATTCTTGAAAATGTCTGGTTCATGGGATAGGGTCTGACCAGACCCTATCATGCTCTGACCCTATCATAGTAAAAACATGCTCCAGGAAGAGACCAACTGAGCATGTGCAAGAGTAAATAACTGGGAGCCACCCCCTTAATTGAATATTCATTAGATAGAGAAACTATAAAAGCTGAGTCCCAGCAGAAGGCAGCACTATTGCTCACCTTCCTAGAGGCAAGCCGCACTCTGCTGGCTGAGGTGTGTGTGCTTTATTTTGTATCTAACTTACTTTCAGCAAGCAGCTGCTCACTCTCTTGAGCCAGCCTGCACTCTGTACTGAACTTTAAGTGTGTGTTTCTTATTTTTGTGTTAGACTTGGCATGGGCCCTGCTCAGTCTCTGGAGCTATGCTGCACTCTCTCTGTGGAACCTGTATTTCTTATCTGCTTTATTAAACTAGTTCTCACTTTCTACTGTGACTCTGCCCTTGAATTCTTCCTGTGGTGGAGTCAGGAACCTGGTGAGAGGAGGCCGACTACTACACTAGGTGTGTTGAGGCCGACTACCAGGCACCCTGGACCCTACCTCTGACATCAAAAGAACTCACTCTGGAGGGAAACCTTGTGACTATAAGAAATATACGAGAGCCTTCGTATCTCTCGTGGGTGTTCAGAGACATGGGACAGTGCACACTGGAGCTGGACCTTACCAATGTAAGGTATGTGGGAAAGCCTTTGGCGGCCTCAGTTCATTTCAAATGCACGAAAGGACTCACACTGGAGAGAAACCCTACGAATGTCAGGAATGTGGGAAAGCCTTCATTTCTCTCACAAGCATTCAGGCAGATGGTGGTACACACTGGAGAGGGACCTTATAGATGTAATATGCAAGGGAAAGCCTCTGACTATCCCAGTTCATTTTGAAGGCATGAAAGAACTCACACTAGAGAGAAACCTTGTGAAAGTAAAAAAATGTAGTAAAGCCTTCAGCAGTTCCAGTTACTTTTGATGGCATGAAAAACTCATACTGGATAAAAATGCTAAATATAAGGAATGTGGAAAAGCCATCAGTTTATCCATATACTGACAAAGATATGTGCGAATGCATGCTGGATGGAAACCCTATCGGTATTAAAAATACAGGAAGGTTTTAAGTTTTAACAAATACTTTAAAAGTCATGTAAAAACTCACGCTGTAGTAAAATTCTATAAATTTCAATAATATGGAAAGCCTGATGGAAATCCATTCATATATAATGTTCTAAAAATTTTACAACATGAAATAAGTGTTGTAAAACAATAAATATGTTTAGAAAAAAAGTAGAAGGTGAGGTTTGCCTTTTCACTTCATCTCCTTTGCAGATCCATGCATGCCCAAGTTCCTTGTATGTCTGCATAAAAGCAGACCCCAGCTGCGGCCTGCCAGCTGCCGGTCCTGGTGGCTCTGTGCAGCTGGTCCCAGCCTCCCTCCCAGGCAACGTCACCTCAGTGAACACAAGACTCAGCACATCACCTGCTTCTGCACAGTTTTGAACTTGGGGGTGTGGAATTCTCTAGATTCCCTCCAGATTCACTGGGTTCATAACTGGGTTGCTGCTCACTGCACTGTAATGAACTGAGTGCCTGCAATTTTGAAACCTGAGAGCAAAGAGCAGCAACCTCAAACATGAAACACAAACTCCACACAATTCCCCAATGGAGCTTGTGGGTTCTTCTCCAAATGCCACAGCCTCTGCTTCCCAGCTTTGCCTTGAGTCTGTCTATAAATTACTTTTATAGGAACATTATCACGTTGTTGAAAAACAATAAAGCCCTCTTAGACACACAGCTCTCCTGTTTTTGTCATCTTGCTGTGAACGAGCTTCTATGGGCTGCCTCTTCCATCTCTGTACGAGCTATTTAAGCCCTTTAATACCTCCTTGTAGATCTTTCTCATAGACACCTCTCAGCTTAAAATCATAGAATATGCTCAAAATGGAATAATGTTACTACCAGATTACTCTCATATCTCAGTATCTACAGGGAGCTAACAGTTGGCTGGGCCGGGAATGTAATCGACATGCAGGTTTTATTTGGGAGTGAGCCCTTATCCACAGGGAAGCTGCTGCCTCCATAGGTTTTTTCCAAGACCTCTTTGTGTTCTGTGCAGGACTGCTTTCCAATGCGCGAAAGCTCAACCTCTGCAAACTTTGCAGACTGCTTTGCTCTTTCAGCTTGATAGTGAGAAAATAGTCCCCAGGACTGGGTTCCCTTTCTGCCACCCAGGGGCCAGTCCAGAGCCCACCTGCCCTCCCTTGGCCCCCTACCCATGCCGCTCTGAGGGGCAGCAGGGAAGCAGGACGGATAGCCGACCAGGCGGTCATCCCGCTCATCGAGTCCCCTGTGCTCCAGGCCTCCAGACGCCATCATGGCTCATGGGGCCACTGGGGCAGTCCCTCCACAGGTTGTCTCCACTCGACAGTCCAGGTCTCTTCTATTGCTGGAACAAATCATCTGAACACTAACTCTGGAGTGCCACTCCCTGTCTAAAGTCCTTCAGAGCCCCTGGTGTTTGCAGGATAATGTCTTCCTTCCTTCCTGATGCCCAGGGCCCAGCCCTGTCTGCTTCTCAGCCTGGCCTCCCTGTGTTTTCCTAAGGTCTCCCGAGCTGTGAGGCTTCCAGAGGCCGCATCAGCCAGGCTGGCAGCTCCCCACACGCTGCTGGGGCCAGTTCCTTTCCTTTATGTATTTTCTTACTGCTTTTCTCCACCTGAGTAACCACACACGCATCCTTCAGCACCCAGATATAGACATGCTGGGTGCTTCTCAAAGAGAAGAGAGAAGCATTCAGGTGAGAATAGGGCCGCGTAGGTGGGAGGCTCCAGCAGTGGGCGGTGCAGAGAGCTGGGGGCAGGCCCGGGCTCCTCCACTTGCCACCTCCCCACGTGTAATTTGGGGTGTCAGCCAATCACAGGCAGCAGCTGTTCTGTGGCTCATTTCCCTCTTCTGTAGGTCATCTCCCCTTTTCTGTCTGTAAATCTTAACCTGCCACGTGGCAGTGGTGGAGTGCTCTGAATCTGTTCTGATTCTGGGGGCTGCCGGATAACGTGAATCATTTTTATTCATTTTTTTTCTTTTCTTGCTCAAGTTAAACTTTGTTAAATTTAATTTGCCAAAAGTTTTTCTATTAACTGGGTGTATTAGTCAGCTCGGGTTGCCGTCATTTAATACCACAGACTGTGTGGCTTAAACAACAGACATGTATTTTATCACCATCCTGTATCTAAGACAAAAGTCCAAGATCCAGGTGTCAGCAGGCTTGGTGTCTCCTGAGGCCAGTCCTTGACTGTAGATGCCGTCTTCCCCCTGTGCCTTCACATGGCCTTTCCTCTGCGCTTGTCTGTGTCCTAATCTCTTCTTATAAGGACACAAGTCATATTGGATTAGGAACCACACTAATGACCCCATTTCAACATAATCACCTCTTTAAAGGTCGTATCTCAGTACATTATGAGGTATCGGGGATTAGGACTTCAACATATAAATGGGGAGGGGGGATACAATTAAGCCCATGAAGGGTCTCCTTCCTCCTCCCTCATCCCAATTTATTTATTTATTTTATTATGTTTTTTATTTTAACTTCTCAATATACATTGTAGTTGGTTTTCATGACCTTTCACCCATTCCTCTTTCCCCCCCTCTGTCTCTCCCCTCCTCACCTACATCATATCTGTTCACTTGTCTTAACAAGTTCAAGGAATTGTGATTGTTGTGTCTTCTTCCCAGCCCCCACCCTTCATTTGTGTGTTTATTTATTTATTTTTAGCTCCCACAAATAAGTGAGAACATGTGGTATTTCTCTCTCTGTGCCTGACTTGTTTCACTTAATATAATTTTCTCTAAGTCCATCTATGTTGTTGTGAATTGTAACATTTCAATTTTTTTTTTTTTATAGCAGAGTAGTATTCCATGTGCAGATGTACCACAGTTTCCTTATCCACTCATCTGATGATGGACATTTGGGCTGGTTCCAACTCTTGGCTATTGTAAATAATAGAGCTGCAATAAACATGGGAGTACAGGTATCCCTTCAGCTTGATGATTTCCATTCCTCTGGGTATATTCTCAGCAGTGGGATAGCTGGGTCATATGGTAGATCTATCTGTAATTGTTTGAGGAACCTCCATACAATTTTCCGTAAAGTCTGAATCATTTGCAATCCCACCAACAGTGTATGAGAGTTCCTTTTTCTCCACAACCACCCTGGCATTTATCATTCTCAGTCTTCTGGATATTAGCCATCCTAACTTGGATGAGATGGTATCTCAAAGTGGTTTTGATTTGCATTTCTCGGATGCTGAGTGATTTTGAGCATTTTTTTCGTTTGTCTGTTGGCCATTCATATATCTTCCTTTCAGAAATGCCTATTCAGCTCCTTTGTCCATTTTTTAATTGGGTTATTTGTTTTTTTGCTGTAAAGTTGTTTGAGTTCCTTGTATACTCTGGGTATTAATCCTTTGTCAGATGTGTATTTTGCAAATATTTTCTTCCACTTTGTTGGTTGTCTTTTCACTCTGTTTATTGTTTCTTTTGCTGTGCAGAAGCTTTTTAGCTTGTTATAATCCCATTTGTTTATTTTTCCTTTGGTTGCCTGTGCTTTTGGGGTCATATTCACGAACTCTGTACCCACTGCTACTTCCTGGAGTGTTTCCCCTATGTTTTCTTTAAGGAGTTTTATTGTTTCAGGATATATATTTAGTTCTTCAATCCATTTTGAGTTGATTTGGGTATATTGTAAGAGGTATGGGTCTAATTTCATTCTCCTACATATGAATATAGTTTTCTCACCATCATTTGTTGAAGAGGCAGTCTCTTCCCCAGTGTGTAGACTTGGTGCCTTGTCAAAGATCAGACGGCTGTAGGTGTATGGGTTGACTTCTGGGTTCTCTATTCTAGTCCATTGATCTGTGTGTCTGTTTTTATGCCAATACCATGCTGTTTTGGTTATTGTAGCTTTGTAATATAGTTTCAAGTCATCAGGTAGTGTTATGCCTCCAGCGTTATTTTTTTTGCTCAGAATTGCTTTGGCTATGCATGGTCTTTTGTTATTCCATATAAATGTCTGGATAGGTTTTTCCATTTCTGAGAAAAATGTCATTGGAGTTTTGATGGGGATGGCATTGAATCTGTCAATCACTTTGGGTAATATGGACATTTTCACAATGTTAATTCTTCCAATCCAAGAACATGGGATATCTTTCAATCTTCTTGTGTCTTCTTTAATTTCTCTCAGTGGTGGCTTGTAGTTCTCTTTGTAGAGATTTTTCACATTCTTGGTTAACTTTATTCCTAAGTATTTTATTTTGGGGGTGGCTATTGTAAATGGGCAGGCTTTCTTGATTTCTTTTTCTGCATGTTCACTGTTGGAGTATAGAAATGCTACTGATTTTTGTGTGTTGATTATGTATCCTGCAACTTTGCTGAAATCATTTGTCAACTCTAAGCTTTTTTGTAGAGGCTTTAGGCTGTTCAATATATAGGGTCATAACATCTGCAAACAGAGACAGTTTGACTTCATCTTTTCCAGTCTGGATGCCCTTTATTTCCTTCTCTTCTCTGATTGCTCTGGCTGGTACTTCCAACACTATTTTGAATAGGAGTGGTAAGAGCGGGCATCCTTGTCTAATTCCTGTTCGTAAGGGAAAAGAGCTTTTCCCCATTCAGGATGACATCAGCAGTGGGATTACCATATATGGCTTTAATTGTGTTGAGATACTTTCCATCTATACCTAACTTGTAAAAAGTCTTTATCATGAACGAATGTTAGATTTTGTCAAATGCTTTTTCAGCATCTATAGAGATGATCATATGGTTTTCTGTCTTTGCTTTTATTGATGTGGTGTATCATATTCATCGATTTGTGTAAGTTGAACCACCCTTGCATCCCTGGGATGAATCCCACTTGACCATGGTGGATAATTTTGTGTATGTGTTGCTGTATTCTGTTAGCTAGTATTTTATTGAGGATTTTTGCATCTATATTTATCAAGGATATTGGACTGTAGTTTCTATTTTTGATGTATCTTGGTCTGGTTTTGGAATCAGGGTGATGTTTGCCTCATAGAATGAGTTTGGGAGAATGGCCTCTGTTTCAATCTTTTGGAATAGTTTGTAAAGAATTGGTGTCAATTCCTCTTTGAAGGTTTGGTAGAACTCTGCAGTGAACCCATCTGGTCCTGGGCTTTTCTTTGTTGGGAGCCTTCTGATAATAGCACAATCTCTTTTATTGTTATTGGTCTGTTCAGATTTTCTATATCTTCTTGGATTAGTTTTGGTAGTTTATGTGTGTCCAGAAATGTATTCAGTTCCTCCAGATTTTAAAATTTGTTGGCATATAGTTGTTTATAGTAGTCTCTAATGATTCCTTGTGTTTCTGAGGTATCAGTTGTAATATCACCTTTTTCATTTCTAATTTTTGTTATTTGGGTCTTCTCTCTTCTTTTCTTAGTCTTGCTAAAGGTTTGTCAAGTTTATTTATCTTTTCAAAAAACAAACTTTTTGATTCATTGATCTTTTGTATCAATTTTGTGATTTTAATTTCATTAAGTTCTGCTTTGATATTAACGATTTTTTTCTGCCTGCTAACTTTGGGTTTAAATTGACTTATTATGGAGATGATCATATGGTCCTTGTGTTTGATTTTATTAATATGGTGTATCACATTTATTGATTTGCGTATGTTGAACCACCCTTGCATCCCTGGGATGAATCCCACTTGACCATGGTGGATAATTTTGTGTATGTGTTGCTGTATTCTGTTAGCTAGTATTTTATTGAGGATTTTTGCATCTATATTTATCAAGGATATTGGACTGTAGTTTCTATTTTTGATGTATCTTGGTCTGGTTTTGGAATCAGGGTGATGTTTGCCTCATAGAATGAGTTTGGGAGAATGGCCTCTGTTTCAATCTTTTGGAATAGTTTGTAAAGAATTGGTGTCAATTCCTCTTTGAAGGTTTGGTAGAACTCTGCAGTGAACCCATCTGGTCCTGGGCTTTTCTTTGTTGGGAGCCTTCTGATAATAGCACAATCTCTTTTATTGTTATTGGTCTGTTCAGATTTTCTATATCTTCTTGGATTAGTTTTGGTAGTTTATGTGTGTCCAGAAATGTATTCAGTTCCTCCAGATTTTAAAATTTGTTGGCATATAGTTGTTTATAGTAGTCTCTAATGATTCCTTGTGTTTCTGAGGTATCAGTTGTAATATCACCTTTTTCATTTCTAATTTTTGTTATTTGGGTCTTCTCTCTTCTTTTCTTAGTCTTGCTAAAGGTTTGTCAAGTTTATTTATCTTTTCAAAAAACAACTTCTTGTTTCATTGATCTTTTGTATCATTTTGGGGGTTTCTATTTCATTTAGTTCTGCTCTGATTTTAATTATTTCTTTCTATCTACTAACAACTTAATTATTTCTTTTCGTTTACTAACTTTGGATTTGGATTGTTCTTGTTTTTCTAGATCTTTAAGGTGAAGTGTTAGGTTGTTTGTTTGCCATCTTTTCATTCTTCTGAAATAAGCATTTAATGTGATAAATTTCCCCCTTAGTACTGCTTTTGCAGTATCCCACAGGTGTTGGTATGATGTATCATTATTTTCATTAGTTTCAAGAAGTTTTTTGATTTCCTGTTTAATTTCTTTGGGCCCATATGTCATTAAATATATTTGTTGTTTAATTTTGAAGTGTTTGTATAGTTTCCAGAGTTTTGTTTGTTATTGATTTCTAATTTTAATCCATTGTGATTGGAAAAAATACATGGAACAATTACACATTTTTTGAATTTGTTGAGAATTGCTTTGTGACCTAACATGTCATCTATCCTGGAGACTGTTCCATGTGCTGATGAGAAGAATGAATATTCTGAGGTTGTTAGGTTGGATGGAATGTTCTGTAGGTATCTGCCAAGTCCAATTGGTCTAAAGTGTTGTTTAGATCTAGTGTTTTCTCTTGATTTTTTGCCTAGATGATCTGTCCAATGTTGATAGTGGGATGCTCAGGTCCCCCACTATTATGGTTTTAGTATCTATTTCATTCTATAGATCTAATGGTGTTTGCTTTATAAATCTGGCTGCTCTGACATTGGGTGCATATATATTTATGATTGTTATGTCTTCTTCATGGATCAGTCCTTTTATCATTATGTAGTGGCCCTGATTATCTCTTTTTATGGTTTTTAGTTTGAAGTCTATTTTATCAGATATAAGAATAGATACTCCAGCTCATTTTTCATTTCTATTTGCATGGTATATCTTCTTCTGTCCTTTCACTCTTAGTCTATGTGTGTCTTTACAGGTGAGGTGAGTCTCTTGAAGACAGCATATTGTTGGGTATATCTTTTAATCCAGTCAGTCATTCAGTCTGTGTCATTTGAGTGGGGAATTTAATCTTTTTACATTTAGAGTTATTATTGAAAGGTGTTGATTTACTCCTATCATTTTATTGATTTTTGTTTAGATGTCTTAAGTATCTTTTGTCCCTTTCTTCCTGATTTTCTGTTTGTCTTCTGTATTTGTTGGTTTCTTGGGGTGGTAGAAAAACTTTTTTTTCTCTTTATTGCTAGCCTTTTTGTTTTACTGGTAGGTTTTGTTCTTTTTTGAGTATTCATTGCAGTGACGGTTGTTTTTCAGGCATCAAACCTAGTACTCCCTTGAGAATTTCTTGTAAGGCTGGTTGTGAGGTAGTGAAATCCCACAGTTTCTGTTTGTCTGAGATATATACTATTTGTTCTTCATTTTGGAAGGTTGGCCTTGCTGGATAAAGTATTCTTGGCTGGCAACTTTTGTCCTTTAGTATTTTGAATATATCATCCCATTCTTTTCTGACTTTTAGGGTTTCTGATGAAAAGTCTGATGTTAGTCTGATTAGGGCTCCCTTATAGGTGACTTGCCACTTCTGTCTTGCAGCTTTTAAGATTCTCTCTTTGTCTTTGGGCTTTGCCAGTTTGAGTATAACACATCTTGGAGAGGACCTTTTTGGGTTGAATATGTTTGGGGATCTTCGGGCCTCCTGAATCTGAAGATCTGTGACTTTCCCTACACCTGGGAAGTTTTCTGCTATTATTTCATTGAATATGTTTTCATTACCATTTCGTTTTTCCTCCACTTCTGAAATATTCATGATTTGGATATTTGAGTGCTTAAGGTTCTCTGTTAACTCTCTTTGATTTTATTCAATTTTTTAAATTCTTTTTTCTGGTCTACCTGTGTTAATTCAAACAGCCTGACTTCAAGGTCAGAAATTCTCTCTTCTGCTTGTTCTAGCCTGCTGGATAGACTCTCTGTTGTGTTTTTTATTTCATTGAATGAATGCTTTAGCTCTGGTATCTTTCCTTTGGTGTTTAGTCTTTGTGGCAAGGGGATATAATGGTCCACTCGTTCCACCCTGATATCTGGCTGGATCCTCAAGGAACTGCTATCTCTGGGCAGCAGGAACTAACCTGGGCTGGGGGTCCTCTGGTGCCTGCCTGTTCTGGAATGGCTGGGCCTGGTGGCTCTCAGTCCTCTCTGCATGGCAGAAACTGGCCTGGGCTGGGGGAAACCACAATGCCTGCCTGTTCTGGTACAGCTGACAGGGTGTGTGGGCCCAGTGGCTCTCAGGCCTCTCTAAGTGGTGGAGACTGACCTGGGCTGGAGGTCCTGTGGTGCCTGCCTTTTCTGGCATGATTGACCTCCCTGATCCCAGTTTTTCTCCTCATCTGCACCATGGAGTTATGGGGATGTGTAACAGGTAATCTTGTGGGTCCTTTACAGCTCTAGATTTTTCTGATTAAAAATCAGGCAATACGAAATAGAGCTTGAGCCATTAGACTCTCGTGTTGCTCTGTTAGAAAACCAGCCAGGCATTTCAGACCTGACATGTCTGTGAAGGTGTCTGAGTCCGACCTGCACATGTCCTGCTACACACTTCATATGGAGAGAGGAAGTGAGGGAGCCAGAGGAGGTGGTAGCAGGAAATGCCCAGGTTTCTAAATGGTCCGCTATGGTCTACTACATCTTAGAGAGAGAGAACAAGCTCAGGGAATAGGGGAACAGCACTAGTTTGTGTGTTCATACCCCAAAACGACCAAGAAACGCTGGAGAAGTAAGTGTCCACTCAGAAGGGGCCAGGGGCTCTCCTTCCTTCCCTCCAGTCTTTTGGGATTGCTCTAACACATGTCACCCCCATTGTTGGGGGTGTCTCTCCTGTGTGCACGGGGTTGCAGGCCATGGGCTGCAGACAGCTCTTTTTAGGGTCCCAAGTCATCCTAGTCAGGTGTTCTCCCTGGAGGAAGTCAGACATGAGCCAGGGGCTATGGGCACGCTATGGTTCTGGTATGTTTACTCTGACACCACCTGTGAGCTGTCTTGGAGGATGGGCAGGCAGAATAACTTGGTAGTTTTGGAACAGATAGAACTCTGGCTTCCAACTTGAGGTCTGACTCTAGACACACGCTCCTCACAGTGGCCCAGGGACAGGCTGTGCATTCTGTCATGAGTAGTGTACACACAGCCATAGTCACGTGAATGCTCCCCACTGACTTTCCACTCCTCCAGCCCATGTGTGCACAGAGCCCAGAACACCCAGCCATGCTACAACAAGGGAATGGCCAGGTTGGCACCTTCCCAAGGTGTCCCTCCAGTGGGGAGCCTCACCCACACCTCCCAGGCTTGGGGGCTCCTCTAAGCCCACTCCTTCCCTTGCAGTCTCCATGTATGGTTGTGGAGATCCTGCACAGAAAACAGGTCACATTCACTGTTGTCATGGATGTATGTTGCGATATGGCTCGTTTTTCATGGGGGGCAGTTACGTGTCTGGAGCAAGGGCAGCTTGTCCTAATTCTCACCCAGGTGCCCATGGGCTGCTGCAGGGCTGAATGTTCCTCAGAAGATGGTGACACCTGGTAACTCACCCATCTCCCCTGTGGACTGTGAGCCGACTGGGCACCAGCTGTGTCTGAACAGGCTATGGTGGGGTCCCGGCTTGTACACAGGGCCTGGCACAATGTGGGCATCCACACGATGGGACAAAGGAACAGTGCAGATCTGAGACATGAAAGACGAGTGCCTGATGGAGTGTGGGGCAGAGGAAGGGGATAATAGTGGCTTCTGGAGCCGGAGGAAGGGAGGAGGGGAGGCCGAGCAGGTGCCTGCAAGCACAGCACTCCTCATTGATCTAGACTGTAGTTCATTTGCTTATTTCTTTGCAGAAAAAAATAGCAGCGGCCACTTATCAATTCTCATCTATGTGCCAGTCTCTCCTTTAGGAATGCCTGCATGCACTGGACTTAACCCCTATGTGATGCCAGAAGGAAAATACTTTTATCCACATCCTGCAAATGAAGAAAACCATGGCTTAAAGAAGTGGAGAAGTCTGTCCAAAGCTGCAATTAGCAAGGGGGGAGTCTGGGCTCGGAGTGGTCCCAAAGTCCCTCCCCTTTTCTTCACACCCTTCACTACACGCTTGCAGAATGAATCCTACTTTCCAGCTGGCAGAGTGAGACAACTGCTGTTCCTGCTGTGTCTAGAAGCTGCTGCACAGAATTATTAGCCCAAAGAATCTGCAACTCTAGCAGAACCAGGAGCCCCCGCTGACTGCCACAGTGGAGACGATTCAGCAGATGGTCAGTCTCGGAGTGCAGAGGCCGTGACGCCGAGCCAAGCCCTGGGAATCATAGTGAGAAGGCCACCAAAGCCCAAGCACAGAACCTCGGGAGACTCTGCCACTTTGCTTAGAAACCCCCCGCCTTGTGGGGCCGCCTTCAGAGGAGAGGCCGGCAGGGGGATCAGAAAGAGCCCAACACCACAGGCCGCTCTTCTCTTGATAGAGGCGAATGTTTTAGAGAAACTCCCCAGAGGACCTCGGCACATTTGGTGAGCCTCTGTCCCTAACCATAAAGTTCTAAGAACTTCAAGAGGTGGAGAGAGAAATGTTTGGGGGCATATGCTTCAGCACATAGCATGTTCAACCCTGTAGAAAAGGCCATGTCATGGTTTAAAGCTGAAACTCATAGAGGTTTCAGCAGTTTGCCCAAAGCCCCAGGCCTGCCCATGATGACATCAGAGGGTGGATTTTTCAAGGACAAAAACAAACTGTGCCTACACCAGATACACCTGGGGGTAAACTCTCCTGCTCCTGGGGGTATCCCTCATGGTAAATTGCCTGTTGGCGTTGGAAAGACCAAACTGGTTCAGCTTGTGACCTTAACATTGTTTCTCCTCATTGGTTGATTCATCAAATATGTGCAGAGGATCCCTGGTGAAGGGCAGGCCTTGCACCTGGTGCTGGCTTCAGCGTGAACAGGGCCCTGCTCAGCCCTCTGGTCACTGTGATAACAGGGCTTGAGGTGGGGACCGAGGATGGGCTGCGGGCCCCATGGCACTCAGGCTGCAGGGTAACATTAGCAAACACCCGGCCTTCAGCAGGTCACCTTACCTCTGTCTGCTTCCGTTCCTTTCCTCATTGTAACTGGGGATAATTGTTCTTTCATCATAGGTGATCTGGTCACTGTGATAACAGGGCTTGAGGTGGGGACCGAGGATGGGCTGCGGGCCCCATGGCGCTCAGGCTGCAGGGTAACATTAGCAAACACCCGGCCTTCAGCAGGTCACCTTACCTCTGTCTGCTTCCATTCCTTTCCTCATTGTAACTGGGGATAATTGTTCTTTCATCATAGGTGTGCTGTGAGATTTAAATAAATTCATATATGCTAATATACATATAACAATACACTGACATTGTGCCTATGCACATATAGAATGTGTGTGTCTAACCTGATAACTCTACCTTCTGGGACCTGTAGCCGGTGAGTGGTGGGGGGCCGGGACTTGCACCCTGGAAGTCAGGCTCCCGGATCTGTGCCTCTCGCCTCTCTCAGGCCTGCCTCAGCTCCAGGCTCTCAGACGGGCAGGGCGGCGCCCTAGAGGTCTGTGAGCAGCAGGGCATAGCACTTGAGGGGCTGGTCCCTGACCCAGACGTGAGGCTGGACTTCTCCCTCTACCGCTCCGGCATGTCGGAATCTGTCTGCTCCTCGGTCTCCTCACACACTGAGTGGACATGACAGCACCCACCCTGCCAGGCCCTCGATAAGACGTGGCACGTGCACGTGTGGCCTGGGCTTTCCCTCCTGCCACTGCTGCGCAGGGCTCTTCACAGCCTCTGCGGCTCACTGCCTTGGCCTGGGAAGTAGCCCCGGTCCCTGACACTCCCATGTGCCCCAACAAGCCTCCCATTTGGTAAAAGCACTTCTGATCCCATGTAGGCAGTCCTACAGGGGTTGCAGCCAGGGAAGGCATTGCCTCGCTCTCCAGTTCTCACGAGGCTCTTAGTGAAATGGTTCTCCCTGCTGTTATTTGAACCTTCTCTCTCTAGAACCAAATAGTTCACGTAGTTTAGGTCCATCTAGTGAGCGCCCTCCACACCATCCTAAACACCACCTGTCCCCGCTGCGCTGGTGTCGTCCTCACTCCACACCATCACACTCGACTCTCCACTCCCTTGAAGCTCTGCAGGCCTGCCCAGCTATGCCAGAGTTGGAACAGACTGAGTCTACCACGCTGGAGCTCTCTATTAAAAAAAAAAAAAAAAAAAAAAAAAAAGCAAGAAAGAAGCCAATACACACAACAAAAACAAACAGACAAAATGCTTCTAGCAATACGTACAGAAATATACGACTCAGTGTCCTTGTGCGAGATAAAAAATAAAGTGTGGTGACACTTGACCAGAAGGTTGACATCCTACATGGAGGCTGAGAACACCCAGGAGAGTCAAGCCTATCATCGGGGCCCCTCGCAGGCCCCTCTGGGCAAGCTGCATCCACAGCTGCCCCTGCTGCTGTCCTCTGACACAGCCACCTGCCCCTGTCCATCAGCTGGTGCCCAACTTCACGTTGCCCAGGCCTACGCGCGTTTTCTCATCATGCCACTTGCTCCCGGTTGCTTCATGGTAAGCAACCAGAACAGTGACATTTGCTTTACTGTTCTGTGGTGACCATCTTGAGATTCTTATAATTTTGTCTTTGGATTTGTGATTAGTATTGAAGGCCAATGGGACACCGGGCCTGTGCATGGGCAGAGGAGATGCACTGGGCTGCATGCACAGCAGGCAGGCGGCCGGGCTGCTCAGCACAATGCAGTGCTAGCGGCAGTGGCCTGGCCGTGCACCTGGAGACAGGAGAGGATCGCATGGAAGCAGCAGCAGGAGACTCCCCTGTCCTGGGATGTTGTGATTAGATAGTGTCACTATTACCTCATTACACTTCATAAGTAAAAACATGTTTTTAAAGGAAAATCTTTACAGCTTTTTATTTTTAACTGCATTTTTTTCTTCTTTATGAACAAAAGGCTCTTACTTTCATGTGGCTCTGGGCCCCACAAATGATGTGGTTTGCCCTAGAGATGGGACTTGAGAGAGAGCAGAGTGTTTTAAATTAAAAAACAGAGACCAAACAGCCAGGAATTCAGAAGATAATATAAAAATGCAGAGTGATTTGGCAGAGGTTAGATGGAATTAAGGGAGAGAAGTAAAAACTAGGTAAGTGTGAGAAGGGAAGGCTGGTTTTATAAAATGGTTAATAATGTAATTTAGCAGTAGTGATAGTGAAAGAAATAGATTGCAGAACTGCAGAATCACCAAATAGCATATAGAATCAAAGATGATAATGAATTTCAAGGATAGCCTCGTATGTAACCCAGGATGTTCCAAAATAGACTTTTTGAATTGATTTCAATGAACTAAAAGATGTCTAGGAGATATGAAAGATGAGTTATAAATACCCAGACATATTTTCAATGATGAGAGGTATTTGGAAAAGGAAGAAAGAAGAATATGTCTTTTTTATTTGAAAGACCTGCATTGCTGGTTAGTTAAAGAGATGGAGAGCTGAGGAAAAAAGGAACTAATATTTACCACACGGCCAATATAAAAATATTTATTTCATGCAGGCATCTTAATAGATCTTCAAGGATATAGATAGATGATAGATACATATACATATGTACAGATATAGATCTATGCACATGTGCACACATATATAAATATATAACTCTAATAAATTAAAACATTAAATTATAAATTTTGTGTATCAACATATTATTTATATAATCCATATATATTTATATGGATAAATCCATATAAATCTCTCTCTATATATAAAATGTATAAAATTAATACTAGTAAATTGCCCCAGATGTCACACACAGTTGGAATCCTGTGGAATTTCTGCACCCTCAAGCTGCTCCAACTGCAAGCTGTCTCCTTTGAATCTGCTGTAGGACCTCTACAATTTGACTATACTGTTTTAGGACAGATTATTATATTTTGAAAAGTTTAAATTAATTGAATATTTTAAATATCACCTAATTCATCTAAAGTAACCATAATCTGAAATATTATTTTAAAAAAAATAGAACTCAACTTCAGTTAGAAACTGAAAAGGTTGAATGAGGATAATATTAGTTGTAGCACCAGGCTCAAGGAAAAGAGAAAGAGAGGCAGATGAATAAACAACAGAAGGAAGGGCTCGCTGAGAAGGTGAGGGGACATGGAATTGTGACTGAGGCTGAGGGAGCGTTACAGTTTAGGAGGTGCAAAGGGGGGGTCTCCAGAAGCACTCTGTTGACATTTTGTGAGTACAGCCACACTTCCTGCTGTCTCTTCAGGGCAGACTTCTTGAAAAAGTTGTCTCATAGGCTGTGTCTTTTTCTTTATCTCTAATTTATTCTTCAACTCACCCCTATCTGGCTTTGACTACAAAAAACTCTACAGAGACTGCTCTTGTCAAGGTTTCCGTAATTTTGATATCGTCAAATCCAAGGTCAATATTTTGCCTTCATATTATTTTATGTCGTAGTAGCATCTGACAGGGCTGGTCACCTCTGTGTTCTAGCAGTATTCTGCTTTCCAGCTTCTATGATGCCACATGCACGCAGTTTTTCACCCACTTCTTATTTAAAATCTCTTCTTTGTTTCCATAAAGGATGCTATCCATTCTCACATCATTAAATAATATCTGTATGTGGAATAATGCATAATTGTAATATCTTCAAAGAAATAATCATATTTTGCAATTTATTTATTTATTCTTATTACTTATTATTATTTTTTTTTCCTTTTTCGTGACCGGCAACGGATCGCATGTAATATCTTCAAAGAAATAATCATATTTTGCAATTTATTTATTTATTCTTATTACTTATTTTTTATTTATTTTTTTTCCTTTTTGTGACCGGCAACGGATCGCAACCCCTCAGTGTCGCGCCCGTACCGGACCGGGACCGGCAAAGGGATCGTAATCCTCGGTGTTGCTCCCGCACCTCGCTCAGCCAGCGAGTGGCCGGTCTGTATGTGGGATCCGAACCCTCGGCGGGAGCGCTGCCGTGCTCCCAAGCGGCGCACTGTAGCAGTGCGCCACCAGGCCGGCCCCTTATTACTTATTTTTTCTGCATTAAAATATCAGCTCCATCAATCATATGATTTTGTAAATCTGGTCACTAAGAGGTAAAAATAAATGGGCTCAAGTTCTCAAAATTAGTAAGTGACAAGGCCAAAAATGGATCACGGACCTTCCTGATTTTAGAGATGTAGTTGCTATATGTTTCTCTGCTTCTCAGAAAACAAAAGTTAGAGAGGATTTCTTTGTCTGACCATAACAGAATAGCTTGAAGTAGACCAATACTAGTGCCACGAAAAGTTTTAAAATCCAAGCATAATGCAAAATAAGCAGATGTTGTAGATATTGAAGAGATGCCAACATAGCTAGGAATTAAATGGCAGCAATCCCTGAGAGAAGGAAACCACATAAAATAAACTCAGTACTTGGTGGTTTTCCCCTCAAGGTATTTGCTGCAATCTTGAGTTGCACAAATCAAGAGGGTAAGAAGCAAAGCAGAAAGCACTGCATAACAGGGCACAGTTCTCAGCACTGCCATAGGACTGAGGCAACAACAATTGTAGTTCAGTACCTCCCAAAGGTGAAGAGTTCTGAAAACACACAGGCTCTTGGTGGGACACATGTAAGGCTACCAAGGATTAGTGACAAAGCAGATGTAGGTAATAACAAAGACTGCAACCCTGTCTCATGACAGCTATTCCCTGATTGAATTGCAGTATTTCATTTTGATTCTAGTTGCCTGCCTGAAGAAAGGTTGACTCATCATCTCTGGCAGAAGACAACACCATTCAGAACATCACCAATGTTTTATATTAAATGTTTGTTATTTAATCAAAATTATCAGGGATGCCAAGAAAAAAGAGCAATAGAAAAACACAGGTAATTAATATAAGACCCAAAAGTGTTGAAAATATTAAAGTTAGATGACATAGATTTTAACATAATTGCAATTAATATGTTCAAACAAAATAGATTATAAAATGGGAACTGTTATTAGAGAACTGAAATTTTTATTTTAAAAAAGACTTAAATGGAAAATCTAGAATGCCAAAATAATTAAAATTAAGACTGGGATAGAAGCAGATTCAACAGAGCTGAAGAGAATATTAGTGAACTGGGAGATAGATCAATAGAAAAATTCTAGTAGCACAGAGAAAACTCAATGCAAAACACACAAAAAGCATAATTGACATATGAGACTCGATCCAGAAGTTGAACCAGTGGTGTGTTGGCTGGCCCATACTTCTAGTAGCACAGAGAAAACTCAATGCAAAACACACAAAAAGCATAATTGACATATGAGACTTGATCCAGAAGTTGAACCAGTGGTGTGTTGGCTGGCCCATACTAGCTTGCAAGAAATAACTGGTAATTTTTATGGATTTTGTAAGTTTCTTGTTAAGCTGTTGGTAGCTTGAAATAAGCGTGAAGAGAGCATGTATAGCAAATGATACTTATCAGGACTTTTTTATTTTTTTCAAAAAATTAGCAAACTAAGTCTAAAATATAGGTAAGTGGAGTCACAGAAAAAGTGAAAAGAGAATAAAGCAGGCAAAATTTGGAAAGATAATGACCAAGAATTTTTCAAAACAGATAAGAGATCTAGCCATGGATTTAAGTATGTGTAAAGAAGAATAAACAAAATAAAAAAACACCTAGCCATATCATAATAAATATGAGAAAACCAAGGGCAAAAATCTGAAAAGCACCCAGAGTGGGAAAAAAGACTCATCTAAAAAGAAGCAAACATACGACTGACAGATGATTTTTTCACAGAAACAATAGAGGGTCAAAAACTTGAAATGATAGCTACAAAGGCCTGAAAAAAATTACTGCCTGTGTAGACTCTATAGCTATCAGAAACATACTTTAAAAATCAGAAGCTAATTAAAAATGTTTCCATCAAGCAAAATCTGAAAGAATTTATTCACCAGGAGACTTGCCTTAAAAAGTAATAGCAAAGGCAGAAGTAAAATTATCCCATGTAGAAACATATAAATGGAGGAAAGTATGAAAAGTAATATAAAGGATAGATATATGGGCAAATGTAAATGAAAACTGACTATATAAAACAAAAAAATATGAAAATAACAAAAAGGCAAGAGGCATGTAAATAGAACTAAAGCGATCTAAATTCTAGCAATGCTGGAAAATGAGTAAAATCAATCATTTATATGAGACTCTTATATGGCAAAGGTGCATTGTTTTAATCTCTAGAATAACCACCAAAAGGATAGTGGAAGAATGTATAACTAAGAAGTTAATAAATGAAAAATTAAACAATAATTTTGATTAATCTAAAAGGAGAAGGGAAAAGAGAAAAACAAAAGCATAAACTAGGTAGAACAAGTAAGAGAAGAAATAGAAAAATGATTAATATAAATCCAAATTTATGAGTAATAACAATAAATGTAAATAGTCTAAATAGTTCATTTAAAAGACAAAAATTGCCAGACTGGTTTTTGCTGTTTTTTTAAAAATTGTGTGCTGTGAAAAAGAGATGCACTTTATATATAATAACACAGGTATGTTCAAAATAAAAGGTTGGAAAAAGAAATGTTATGTAAACACCAGTTGAAATAAAGCCAGCATAGCTATACTAATATATATTAAAAAGTGGGCATACTACAAAACAAGAAACATTTTTTGAGTTAAAGAAGTACATTTTATTGATAGAAAGGTAAAAAAATTACAAATTTCTACGTACCTAATAATAGAACAAATGAAAAAATAAACAGATGGAAAATCATAGGTAGAGTCTTAATCACTTCCTGTAGGAACTGATGGGACAAGAATATTTTTTAAAAAATCAGCAAGGACACAGGAGATTCAAAACAACAGGATAAACAAATGTAACTTAACTGACTGAAGTAGGACACTGTACCCAATAATCTTACACATAGTTTTTCCTTGTGCTCATGGAACATTTACCCAAATAGACCATATGGTAGGCCATAAGGCAATTCTCAACAAATTTTAAAGGTTTAAATAACATAGAGTAAATTATCTGGCAACAGTGTATGTCGGAATTACCTGACAAAAATTTGAAAGCAACCATCATAAAAATGCTTCAATGAGCAATTATAAACACACTTGAAACAAATGGGAAACTGGAAGTTGTTTTGGCAAAGAAGTAGAAAATATAAGGAACAAAAAAGAAATTTTAGAACAAAACATTACAAAAACCAAAGTAAAAAACTAAATGAACAAGCTCAACAACAAAATGGAGAAAACAAAGGAAAAAAATCAATGAACTTGAAGATAGAATAGATATTACCTAATCTGAACAATAGAGAGAAAACAGAGTAAAAATGGACAGAGACACTATAATGAAACATGTTTTGTTGAAACGTGTGTTTTGTTATAATGCGTGATAAAACATGTGAGTCACAGAACGATAAAAGAAAGAGGGTAGGGCTGAAAAAGCAATCAAAGAAATAACAGCTAAAATTTTTCCAAATATGGCAAAAGACAAGAACCTACAGGTACAAGAAGATGAGTGAACCCCAAATAAGATTAGCCCCCCAAATCCATGCCAGGACATCTCAGAGTAAACTTCAGAAAACTAAAGACAAAGAAAAAAATCTTGAAAGTAGTGAGAGAGAACAGGCATGTTACCTACAAGGGTAAACAATTAAAATGACAGTAGATTTCTCATCAGAAACCATAAAGGCCAGAAAGAAGTGACACAGCATTTTTTAATTCTAAGATAAAACTTTCAACCCCAAATTACATATCCACAGAGAATAGCCTTCAAAAATAAAGAGAAAATAAAGACATTCTCAGGCAAAGGAAAGCTACCTACCTTAAAGAGTGGCTGGAGGAAGTGCTTGAAACAGAAAAGAAGTTATTTATTTTTTTTAAGGAATCTTACAATCAGGAAAGAAGAAAGAACAACAGAAAGAGAAAAATATAAGCAAATGCAAGAGATTTTCCTTCTCTTTTTGAATTTTCTTAATTATATGTGATGGCTGAAGCAAAAATTATATTGTTTGACATGATTCAATGTATTTTAGACAATTGTAAATGTGAGGGGATAAAGGCTCATTAAAGCTATGAAGTAAGTTTTCTATACTTCATAGCAGTGGTGCTTACATGAATATACATACGATGAAATAGCAGATAATTATACACACGAATTGTACAAATGTCAATTTCCTTGTTTTGATATTATACTATAGTTATACAAGACGTAATCATTGAGAGAAACTGGGTGAAAGATATACAGGACCTGTATTATCTGTGTAATCTCCTCAATTTCCTATGAATTTTTAATTATTTTGAAATAAAAAGTTAAATAAAAGGAAGAAGTAGGGGGAGAGAGAGAATAATTTCCCTATGTTTTCTATGAAAAGAATATATCACTAGAGACTCTACGTAATCTCCTCAATTTCCTATGAATTTTTAATTATTTTGAAATAAAAAGTTAAATAAAAGGAGGAAGTAGGGGGAGAGAGAGAATAATTTCCCTATGTTTTCTATGAAAAGAATATATCACTAGAGACTCTATAGTTCTTTAAATATTTATACAGTGTTTAAATATTTATATATTTCTTTAAATATTTATACAA
>NW_007741355.1:33743-34136 GCF_000696425.1 Galeopterus variegatus | reverse complement strand
CCAAGGGAGCAGCATAGTCTTACCCCAGACTAAACCTTTTATTCTTTTTTATTTTCATTTTACACACCACTTTAATAATTTTCAGTCAAGACTTTCACCCCCGCCATGTGAGTTGCAACTTTGATTCAACACCTTAAAGGGGCCAGGATTGGAAAGTGACAGCTCTCAAGAAAGCTCCCAGCCCAACTTCTGAAACGTTGGAAGGAAGAATCAAAACGATTTTACTGAGGATCACCTAGTTTGAGGCCAAAAATCATTGTAAGAGGGAACAACAGACTATAGCGCTAGGGCTGGGTCTGGAGCACACAGACCCCTGGAGCCCATTCACAAACCCTTCACATGCAAGTCTATGAGTTAGGTAACTGGCAAAAAGGTCCTTGGAGCCTTTGTTGA
>NW_007741355.1:31291-31925 GCF_000696425.1 Galeopterus variegatus | reverse complement strand
TGGTATGCAAAAGACAAACCTGTATTTAGTCCCAAACTCTGTACCAATGGCTTTATATCTTTAACTGTTTTAACTAGAAAATTTTACTCTTAGAAACTACCAATGAATTGTATTATATACTTCATTCAGGCAAATATTCCGGTTAAAAATAGAATGTTAAGGACAAAAAAAATTGGTTTTCAGTTAATCTTTGTTGAACAAAAGTTATTACATAATAAATATTGGCTGTGTATTTTCAGCATTACCCATCTGCAATCAATAAAAGAAATGCTGTTTCTGGGAGTCGTTATATTTTCCTGTAAGCATTTCTCTCTTGTGTTTGGTTGAAGGGGGTGAACAGGTGTGAAATGCTGTGGCACTAGGATGGGGGCAGCTCCCAGGGAAAGCAGTCTGTGGCCGTTCTGTCCCCTTTCCGCCTCCTGTCCTACCTGAGCCCCCTCCGTCCCAGCCCTCCCTGGAGCTCTCACCCTGTCTATTCTGCTACTGAAGGGAGTCACTGTAAAGCTTCAGAAAACTCACCCACATACCATGCCAAGGACTAATGTGCCATCTCTCCTAGGGACATCCGTGTTTTGATCACAGATCTGCTGAAATGTGCATGTAATTAACACTTAAGCAATGTGAATAGACTTCA
>NW_007741355.1:25212-26174 GCF_000696425.1 Galeopterus variegatus | reverse complement strand
CCATACAATGGAATATTATTCAGCCTTAAAAAGGAAGGAAATTCTGACACATGCTACAACACGGGTGAACCTTGAGGGTATTATCCTGAGAGAAATAAGCCACACACAAAAGGCCAAATGCTGTATGATTCCACTTACATGAAGCACATAGAGTAGTCCAGCTTATAGAGGCAGGAAGTAGAATGGTAATTGCAAGAAACGGGGATGGCGGAGAATGGAGTGTTTGGCAAGATGAAAAGAGTTCTTGAGATAGATGGTGGTGGTGGTTGCACAGTAAGAATGTACTGAACCATACAGTTAGAAACGGTTAAGACAGTAAATTTTACATGACATATATTTTGCCACAATTTTTTAAAAAGCAAGTCGTGCCTCTGGGATTATGCCACTTCTTCCTAGCTCTAGTGCCTGGAGCTGTTTCTGGTATGCAAAAGACAAACCTGTATTTAGTCCCAAACTCTGTACCAATGGCTTTNGCGGGGAGGATGAGAAGGGGGCGCGTGGGGGGGAAGGTTAAGGCGCGGGGAGGTGCCCTCCGTCCGCCCTCCGTCCGCCCGCTGCGTTCCCTCCCTGCAGGTGCTGGTCCTGAGGGCTTCCCCGAGTCGATTTCCTGCCTGGTCACCTCCATAGCAAGGCCAGCTTCCTGAGAAGCCTGATCTGCAACAGCCATTTAAGAATATAAATTTGTTGAAAACCAATTTATTACATTTACTGTTACAAATCAAGGATGTTGACTGAAGTGGTTTATCTTTCAGAAAGGAAAATTTCCCTCAAATAAAATTATTCATTGTTACTTAGCTAAAATGTTCACAATTAATTCACAAATTTTTACTGCTCCACTGGCTTGAAAAGCAATCTAATCTTTTTTCTTTTTTTCTTTCTTTTTTTTTTTCTTTTTTCTGAATGATAAGGGGATCGCAACCCTCGGCAAGGTGTGGTCCTCGGCAAGGTGTGGTCCGCACCGC
>NW_007741355.1:17036-19576 GCF_000696425.1 Galeopterus variegatus | reverse complement strand
TTTACTCCTCTTTTTCTAGTTTCTTATGGTGTAAAGTTAGGTTATTGGTTTGAGATCTTTCTCTTTGTGATGTGGGCATTTATAGCTATAAATTTCCTTGTAAGCATTGCTTTTGCAGCATCTTATAAGTTTTAATATCTTGTATTTTTGTTTTCATTTGCCTATAAGTATTTTCTAATTTTCCTTGTGATTTCTTCTTTTACCCATTGGNGAAGGCTTCTGCAGGTCCCACCTCCCCAGCCCAGGTGCAGCTCCTGCTCCCAGTGCTCCCTGCTCTGTGTTCTCAGTGCCCTAATTTTTCCCTCACTGCACATTGAGCATCCCTGGTTCTCTTTTCCTCCCTCACATACCTGCGTGTATGGAGTAGATATAACTGGCACTGAGGAAATGCTGAATAGATGGAGAAATGTCTACTCAAGTCTTCTGCCCATTTTTAAATTGGTTTGTTTCATTTTGTTACTGAGTCAGAGTTTTTTATGTATTCTGGCTAGTAGACCCATATCAGATATATAATTTGCAGGATAGTTCTCTCATTCTATAGGTTGTCTTTCCATTTTATTTATAATGTCCTTTAATGCACAAAAGTTTTAAATTTTGATGGAGCCCAATTTATCTATTTTTGTTGTTATTGTTGCTTGTGCTTTTGATTTTATGTGTAAAAATACATTGCAAAACCCAAGGTCATGAAAATTTACTCCTATGTTTTCTTCTAAGAATTTGATAGTTTTAGCTTTTACATTTAGGTTGTTGGTTGTTTTTAGTTAATTTTTGTAAATGGCATCAAGTAAGAGCCCAGCTTCAATTCTGTGGCATATGGATATTCAGTTGTTCCAGGATCATTTGTTCAAAAGACGATTTTTCCTCTTTCAACTGCATTGGTGTCCTTGGTGAAAATTAATTGGCCTTAGACGTAAGGGTTGATTTCTTTTTTTCTTTCTTTTTTTTTTGTGACCAGTAAGGGGATCGCAAACCTTGGCTTGGTGTCATCCACACCGCACTCAGCCAGTGAGCTCACTGACCATCCCCATATAGGATCCGAACCCACGGCTGCACTCCCAGTGCCACAGTCTCCCGAGTGAGCCATGGGGTCAGCCCTGATTTCTGAGCTGTTTAGTTCTATTCCATTGGTCTGTATGTTTACCCATATGCCAGTAAAATCCTGTTTCAATCACTAGAATTGCAGTAAGTTTGGAATCAGGAAGCATTAAGTCATTTCTTTCAGTATTTTTTTTTGGCAGGGGGGAAGGGTTATTCTAGGTCCCTTGCAATTCTGTATGTATTTGAGGATTGGACTTGTCATTCCTCCATAAAAGGGCATTAAAATTTTAATAGGGATTGTATTGAATCTGTATTGAATCTATAGAGAGTATTGCCATATTAACAATATTAAGTTTTTCAGTCCATGAACATAGGACATCTTTACACTTATTTACGTCTTTAATTTATTTCAGCAATGTTTTGTAGTTAAACAATAGCAGTGTGCAAGTCTTTTATGCCCTTGGTTAAATTTATTCCTAGGTATTTTATTTTTTCAGATGCTGTTGTAAATGAAATTGTTTTCTCTATTTTCTTTACAGATGGTTTATTGCTAGTGTACAGAAATACAACCAACTTTTGTATCTTGATCTAGTATGCTGCAACTTTGCTAAATTTGTTAATTATCTCTAGTAGATTTTGGTGAATTTTTTAGGATTTTCTATATATAAGATCTTGTTATTTGTCAGTAAGTAGTTTTATATTTTCCTTTCCAATTTGGATGTCTCTAATTTCTTTCTCTTACCTAATTGCTCTGGTTAGAACTGCCAACACGATATTGAATAGAAGTGGTGACAGTGAATTTCCTTGTCTTGTTCCTGAGTTTAGGTGAAATGCTACCCATTTTTCACCATTGAGTATGATGTTAGCTCTGGGTTTTTGATAAATATTGTTAACCAAGTTAACATCCCCTTCTATTTCTATTTTGCTAAGTGATTTATAATCACAACAAGATGTTGAATTTTGTCAAGAGCTGTTTTTATTTTTTGCATTAATTGAGATGATCTTATGTTTTCCTCCCTTCATTCTATTAATAAAGTGTATTACATAATTATATACTGAACAACTCCTGCATTCCTGGAACATACCTCATTTGATTTTAATACTTTGCTAGATTCGGTTTGAGAGTATGTTGTTGGGGACTTTGGCATCTATATTCATAAGTGACACAGGTCTGTTGGTTTCCTTTCTTGTGATATGTGGCTTTGGTATCGCATTAATGCTGGCCTCATGAGGTGACTGGGGAAGTGATCCCTCTAGTTCAATTTTTTAGAAAAGTCTGAGGATTGGTGTTAATTCTTCTTTAGGTAATGAGTAGAATTCATCAGTGAAGCCATATGATTCTGGACTTTTTTGTTGGGAGCTTCTATTTTACTGATGCAATCTCTATTTGTCATAGGTTTTCTATTCCTTCAGGTTTTCTATTTCTTCTTCATTATCTAAGTTTTTGGCATAAAATTGTTCATAATATTCTCCTATAATCCTTTTTATTTCTGTGAGGTTAG
>NW_007741355.1:14536-15720 GCF_000696425.1 Galeopterus variegatus | reverse complement strand
CATGTGCACTTGAGAAGAATATGTATTTGGCTATTATTGGGTGGAATTTTCTTTATGTGTTTGTTAGATTTAGTTTGTTTATAGTGGTCAAGTCCTCTGTTTTCTTATGGACCTTTTATCGGTATTGAAAGTAGGATATTGAAGCATACAGCTATTATTGTAGAGAGTGTTTTCTCCCTTCAATTCTGTCAGAGTTTGTTTTGTGAATTTGGGGGCTCTGTTGTTATTTAATTGTTATATACCCTTAGTAGACATCTTTTTATCAATATATACATTCTTCTTTGTCTTTTGTTACAATTTGTGACATAAAGTCTCTTTTGTTCTGATACAAGTATGGCCACCCCAGCTCTCTTTTGGTTACTATTTGCATGGAATATATATTTTTCCATTTATTTACTTTCATCCTATTTCTGTGTTTGAATTTTAAGTGAGTCACTTGTAAACAACATATAGTTGGATTATGTTATTTTTTGCATTCTGCCAATCTCTGCCTTTTATTTGGAGAGTTTAGTCTTTTTACATTTGAAGTATCCACTGATAAGAAAGAAGGTATTTTTGTCATCTTGATTATTGTTTTCTATATGTCTTATAGCTTTTTTGTTTCTCAATTCCTCCATGTCTGCCTTTTTCTTGTGTTTAATTGTTTTTTTCCTGTAGTGTGCCATTTTAATTTCCTTCTCCATATTTGAATTCTTTTTGCATATTTTTTAGTTACAGTCATGTGCTACATAATGATATTTCAGTCAGCCAGGGGCCACATATACCACAGTACTTTTGTAAGATTTCAGTAGGTATGCAATACAGCCTAGGTGTGTAGTAGACTATATACCATCTAGGTTTGTGTAAGTACATTATACAATGTTTGTACAAAAACAAAATTGCCTAACAACACATTTTTCAGAATGCGTGACTGTATTTTCTTAGTGGTTACCCTGGGAATTACAACTAATTGCTTAAACTTATAACAACTATTTTTAATTAATTCCACCTTAGTTTTAGTTACGCACAAATACTCTGCTCTTATTCATGTCTATCCCTCCATGTTTGTCTTGTTGTTGTCACAAATTACATCTTCGTATGCTTCGTGCCCATTAACATTAATTCATAATTTTCATTCTATGTGTTTCTATTTTAAATCAAAGGAAGAAAAAGACAGAAGTTACAAACCAGAAATACAATAATGA
>NW_007741355.1:11619-13032 GCF_000696425.1 Galeopterus variegatus | reverse complement strand
TTGTTTTCTTTCAGCACCTTAAGCACATCACTCCACTTCCTTCAAGCCTCCGTGGTTTCCGCTACGAGATAGGATGTTAATCTTATTGGCGATTTCTTGTATGTGACAAGTCACTGCTCTCTTGCTGCTTTCAAGCCATTCTGTCTCATTCTGGATCTCTTTGCATTTATTCTTTATGAAATTCATTGAGCTTCTTGGATGTGCAGATACATTATGTCTTTTCATTAAATTAAGANTGTGGATGAGCCATATTTTCTTGTTTCTATGAATGTCTCATAATTTTTTGTTAAAAACTGGGTGTTTGAATATTATAATGTGTTAATTCTGAATATAAGATTTTCCCCTTTCAGAGTTTGTTTTTGTTGCTTTTCAGAGATTTTTGTTGTTTTTATTGACCCTTTAAAGCTATTTTTGTAAAATGTGTATTCTCTGTTATGTGTGATGTCTGAAGTCTCTGTNATAAATTAGTTTGACATAATATAAGATCAATATACAAAAATTAATTGCATTTCTATACATTCATAATGACCAATCTGAAAATAAAATTTAAAAAACAGTTACATTTTCCATGGCATCAAAAAGAATAAAATACTTAAGAATATATTTAACAAAATGAATACTAAACTTGCATACTGAAATCTACAAAACGTTGTTGAAAAGAATTAGAGATCTAAATAAATGAAAGAACTTACCATGTTCATAGATAGGAATACTTAACACTGTCAAGATGGCAATATTCTCCACACTGATCTACAGATTCAATGCAATCCCTGCTAGAATCTCAAATGACTTNCCAGTTTTTGCAGACTGGCTTTGTCCTGTTTCAATGCTTAGTTAGAACATTTACAACTTTGCCTTAGACTTCATTTCTTGCCTATGCTGAGTTGCTTTGAGTTGCATTGTTTTTTGAGTCAGTGTTCACTCAGTTGCTATAAACTTATGACTATTTATTAGAATTTTTGCTTGATTTTTCAGTATTTAATACATTAAATACACTAAAAACTATCAATAATAAATTAGTTTGACATAATATAAGATCAATATACAAAAATTAATTGCATTTCTATACANGGAAGGAAGGAAGGAAGGAAGCAAGGAAGGAAGGAAGGAAGGAAGGAAGGAAGGAAGGAAACTTCTCCCAGTTTTTGCAGACAGGCTTTGTCCTGTTTCAATGCTTAGTTAGAACATTTACAACTTTGCCTTAGCCTTCATTTCTTGCCTATGCTGAGTTGCTTTGAGTTGCATTGTTTTTTGAGTCAGTGTTCACTCAGTTGCTGTAAACTTATGACTATTTATTAGAATTTTTGCTTGATTTTTCAGTATTTAATATGCTAAATACACTAAAAACTATCACTAATAAATTAGTTTGACATAATATAAGATCAATATACAAAAATTAATTGCATTTCTATA
>NW_007741355.1:5013-9991 GCF_000696425.1 Galeopterus variegatus | reverse complement strand
AAAGATGCTTGACATCACTAGTCATCAAAGAAACAAAATCAGAACCACAATGAGATACCATTTTATACCTACTAGGAAATAATAAATATTGATGAAGAAGTGGGGAAATTGGAACCCTCGTATAGTGCTGAACTTTAATGTAAAATGACGTTTGGAAAACAGTCTTACATTTCCTCAGAAGGTTAAATACAGAATTACCACATGACCCTGGATGTCCATTCTTCGGTATCAACCGAAGAGAAATGAAAACATGCCCATACAAAAACTTACAGATAAATGTCTATAATAGCATTATTCTTAATAGTCAAAAGGTGGAAACAACCCACATCTCTACCAGCTGAGGAATGATACTGTGACATATGCATACAATGAGACACTATTTGGCCATGAGAAGGAACGTAGCACTGGTACGTTTGACCATGTAGATGAACCTCAAGACAACATATGGTAAATGAAAGAAGTCACTCACCAAAGACCATGTGTGACACGGCTCCACTCATATGAATGTCTACATAAGGAAATTATAGAGATGGGAATCTACAGAGAGGGAAAGTTTCTTTAGAGCTGTCAGGGAGGTCTGGGGGGTAGTGGAGTGAAGCTAAAGGGTGTGTGGTATCTTTTTTAAGGTGATGAAAATATTCTATAACCAACAGTGGTGATATATCTGAATATACTGAACACTATTGAGTTTCACACATTAAACGGGTGAATTGTGTGATATGTGAATTATATCTCAATAAGGCTGTTTAACAAACAAACAAAAAAGAATGACTGAGACCTGTGATACTTATGTCACTCCTGGAAGCTTGACGGTGGAAGGAAGGGGGGCACTTGCACAGCATGTTAAGAAGAGATATGGTTTACATTTTTTTTTTTTTTTTTTTTTTTTTTTTTTTTTTTTTTTTTGNGGAGTTTAACGTTAGAGGAAGCAGCAAATTACATCAGAGCAGCCAAAGCCACACACAGCTCAGCTCAAGCCCAGCTCATGTCAAAGCTATTGTCAAGTGTCCTATAGTGCAGCTCTTCCACTGTGACAGTCACGGGAGCTCTTCTGGCACATACTTAACATAACGCACTTACAGGAATGTGTATGCTGGTAAAGTTTATTTACATTATGTTCTGTCATGTGAATCACATTTAAATCCTTCAAATTTATATTGACATACAGAACCCAGTAAATTCCTTGGAAATTTTTTTTCCCCAAAAAAACAAAACAGGATACAATTAATATGCTAGTTGGGGAGCTTCATGAACACCTTACTTCACTTTGGGGTCTCCCTTGGGATGTTACAGTGAACTGTATCCAGAGGCTGCCAGTGACAATTCATGAGGGCATCGTAAAGTTTTTCACTTTTCACCATAAACTCTTGGTTTAATTCCTCAATATTCAAATGAAGATTTGGATCTGCAGAAATTAATAATGAATATGAAAAAAATAGAGCTTTATAGGACACGTATTGGAAATGACTTAAAATTAGAAAGTTTTTAAAAAAGCATTAGCAAGAAGTATTGCAGACATTAAAGGTTAAAAATTTTAAATTGTGCGTTTTCTTTCAATGAGATTTGAAAGTAGAAATTTAAGCTATGAGAAGTAGTGTAATACCAGATTGGAACCCTCATATACTGCTGGTGTTGAATGTAAGATGACATTTGGAAAACAGTCTTACATTTCATCAGAAGGTTAAATATAGAATTACCATATGACCCAGGATGTCCATTCTTCGGTATAAACCCAAGAGAAATGAAAACATGCCCATACAAAAACTTACACATACAATGAGACGCTATTTGACCATGAGAAGGAACGTAGTACTGGTACGTTTGACCCTGTAGATGAACCTCAAGACAACGTGTGCCAAATGAAAGAAGTCACTCACCAAAGACCATGCATGACATGGTTCCACTCATATGAATGTCCACATAGGAAATTATAGAGATGGGAATCTACAGAGATGGAAAGTTTCTTTAGAGCTGTCGGGGAGGACTGGCGGGTAGTGGAGTGCAGCTAAAGGGTGTGTGGTGTCTTTTTTAAGGTGATGAAAATATTCTATAACCGACAATGGTGATATATCTGAATATACTGAACACTATTGAATTTCACACATTAAATGGGTGAATTGTGTGGTATGTGAATTATATCTCAATAAAGCTGTTTAATAAACAAACAAAAAAGAGTGATTGAGACCTGTGATACTTATGTCACTCCTGGACGCTTGACGGTGGAAGGAAGGGGGCAGTAGCACAGCATGTTAAGAAGAGAGATGGTTTACATTTTTTTTTTTTGATGGAAGAGCTTGAGAATGTCTCAAGCCAGAAAGGAGGAGTCATGGGAAAGGAAAACTTGAAGTTATTAGAGATACTCGAGAGAGTGGTGATAATTGATATCTCAGAGCAGATGGAAGGTTATGAGCTCCTGGGAGAGGGTGTCATGGCTTTTCCTTGGATCTGGGTGTAAATAGGGTGAGATACTGCGGCAGGGGAGAGAGACGCTGCCAGGCTCGCCTGTGAGGAAGGATTTGCTGCCCCGTGCGGGAGGAGGACTCGGGCCCCTTCTGTCACCCCTGGTCAGGGTCTGGTCCCCGAGGGCCTGCGTCCCGGGGCAGCCAGACCGCTGCAGAAACTCACCAGGGTCATTCTAGAGGGAAATGGGAAACACTGGGGAGAATCAGTTAAAGCTGTAGAAACTAGTAGATTCTTTCAGAAGGCGAGTGTAGCAGGTGAGCAGGGACTGAGAGACCGAGAGCGGGTTTGGGTTGTTTTCATTCGAAGCACAGGCCGTGGGCACCTACTTCAGGCCGGGAAGACACGCGCACGCCGTTCCTATGTCCACCGAGAGCTGGAGCTGCTGCGTGCAGGTCACTCCACGGCCTCTGGTCACAACAGTTTTGGCACTCAGTGATCAGAAAGTTTGCTCAACTGTAATCTTTCAGTCCGAATTGTGTAAACTGAACCAGCTGAGATGCCTATGGTGCTAGTCATTGTTTCTGCTATGAATCATCAGTCCTCTTCAATTAGGGCATAAACAAGATTAATTTTTCCTTGATAATTGATGTGGATAGTCTGCAGCTGCAGGCTTCATCTTCAATGTTGTCTCCTCCCTTCTTTTTTTTTTTTTTCCTTTTTGTCTTTTTTCGTGACCGGCAACAGATCGCAACCCTCAGTGTTGCGCCAGTACCAGACCCGGACCGGCAACGGGATTGCAACCCTCGGTGTTGCGCCCGCACCTCGCTCAGCCAGTGAGCGGCCGGTCTGTATGTGGGATCCGAACCCTCAGCGGGAGCGCCGCTGCGCTCCCAAGCGGCGCACTGTAGCAGTGGGCCACCGGGCCAGCCCGTCTCGTCCCTTTTTAAAATGAGTTATCCATTTATAAACTGATTTCCTTGGGACATTGTCCCCATAAAGTTGTTGTAAAGCATCAATGATTTCACCCAAGCTTCACCACAGATTTGATGTTCTCACTTCAATTTTAATAGAATTCATGTTGCTCTGATAGGAGCTCTTTTCATACTGATGGCTTCTTCTTTATGCCTCAAACTAGATCTTATTCAGACATGCTATAACAGGTCAGTACAAGTTTATTTCAGTGCAAAAAAATTTTGAAACCCATGCATACTTTTTTCATAATACACATTTTCCATGATCTTTCTGAAGATCCCTTGTAAGACCAAATATATAACTTGAGTCTATATTTTTAATTCTCCTAAATGCATCAATGCGATTAATTTCATTTTTACTTACTGTGTGGTATCTACATCTGCATCAGGCTTGGTGCTCAATTGTTCCAGACAGTATATAAAAACCTATGTCAAAAATGTTAAGTTTTAGTGATATGAACTTTTAGATATTAATCTATTTGGACATTAAAAATAATTTTACATAAATTAATGTAAAACTATATATCCCATAAGTGGTGTAGTTGTGGTGGTGGTGGTGGAGTGTGTCTTTGTGTGTGTATTACACATGTGTATCCCATAACTGATAGAAAATACATATACTATCAATATATATAACATAAGTTGTAGAAAATTAAAAGCACCTATGTTTTGATCAATTATTAAATTCTTGAATATATTTAGGAAAAAGACCTTTTTCCTTTCTCTCGTTCACTCACTCACGTGTTCAACTGTATGTGCCTACAAGCACTAGTTCCAATGAAAAAATTTACACTCTAGATATAATGTAAACAACTATCATTTAATTTACTGTGCTTTAATGAAAATATATATAAAGTACCATGAGAACACAAAAAAGAAGAAAATATAAATGAAATATTTGGGTACTGTTAAAACAATTTCGAATTAATCCTACATTAAATTTTATTTTGTTGCCCTACTTACCTTAAACTATTATGTACACAGACAAGATAAAAAAAAGATACATATTTAATATATGAGGGGACTTCACAAAGTTCATAAAAAGGTTCATATTACTTTTTAATTCTATTTTACATGAACTTTTTGAAGTCCCCTGGTATATTACACATATATTATAAATAGGAGGGGGGGGTTGGCAAATAATCTGCATTATTTCAAGCTTTGGGCATCACTGCTCTTAAATATTACCTGCATGATATTGATACTTAGTTGGCAAACCTCCTCCTGTGTTTTAGGCTGTTGAAAGACCTATGAGAAAGAACTTGGATTGAAATATTTTTGACTATGAAGGAAAAACAAAACTTTTTGTTTATGAAGTTAGATATAAAAGTTGAAACATGGAAAACTGCTTCGGGTGTGGGCACCCTCACCCTGAGAGGAACATGAGTAAAGAGCTGGCCTGTCAGGTGGTTCTCTTACCACGGTGATTCTGTGGTCAGAAGACAATGAAGTACGGAACTGGTTGACGATACCCAGGTCAACCATTAGTGCTGTACCTCTATACTCTACCTGCAAGACTTACACTTCCCATGCAGCTTTCATGAGCCTAACTTAAAGCCAGAAGTCAGCAGGCCCACGTACTGTAGCTAAACTAAGTGACACAC
>NW_007741355.1:0-2855 GCF_000696425.1 Galeopterus variegatus | reverse complement strand
ACCAAGAGGGGCCTGCTCTCTATAGGCGAGGGGTCAAAGAAGTTCCCCAGGACACTGAGAACACTTGAGCCGAGACCAGAACGGCGCCCAGAGAAGGAGGGTGAGTTTGCAGGCAAGGAAAGCATGGATGCAAGGGCGAAAGTAGGCGAGAAAGGCCGGTCGTAGGCCATGACCACCGTGCCGGAGCTCTGCGCACAGGAGAGAGGCCGGGGTTCTCTTCAAGGGGCACCAAACTATGGGAGGCTCAACACTCAACCGTGCAAGAAATCTGGATTGAGAACCTCTCCTCAATACACCCATAAAGTTTTACAAGGTTTGGGGGGAAAAAATGAACAGAGGAAAGGAAATGACATTTATGTACACACAAAATTCTTAACAGAAGGAACTCAGACAAAGAAAGCTTTAATGTGATTTTATCAGGGCACTTTGAAACCACCATAAAGAATACTTAAAATTAGTCCAAAAAAAAAAAAAAAAAGGGAATATAGAATGAAATACCAACTGCACAGGAAGCCTTTTTTTTTTTTTTTTTCCTTTTTTGTCTTTCTTCGTGACCGGCAACGGATTGCAACCCTCAGTGTCGCGCCTGTACCAGACCGGGACCGGCAACGGGATCGCAACCCTCGGTGTTGCGCCCGCACCTTGCTCAGCCAGTGAGCGGCCGGTCTGTATGTGGGATCTGAACCCTCGACGGGGTGGAGCGCACTGTAGCAGTGCGCCACCGGGCCGGCCCTACAGGAAGCCTTTAAAGAGTCAAAACATTTACTAGATGACTGACCTTATTCATCTGACCTAGCTGCCTCAGGAGGTAGAAAAATTTAAGATAAAATAATAGTCATCATCAGAAATTGAGAATTAAATCCAGAATTCAAATGTAGGCAGTTAAATTTGACATTCATATGTCATTATTTAGACTTCTTGTATTAAAATTTGAACTAGACTTTCTTATTAATTTTATTTGTATATCTGTATTAATACAATAAATGGATAGAGAATACTAGGAAGTTTCAATTAAATGGGAGTAAATGACAGTCTAAACATTTGCTATTTCTTTTTTCTAAAAAGAAAGAAATAGCACTGTCTCTGTGTATCGTCAGTGAATCATCCAATTTACCTGACTACCAGAAGTTATCACAAATCATTCCAATTCTTCTGAAAGAAGAAAATTCTCAGAATTATCCAAATTGAGAAAAGGCAGAAACCATTTTCAACATGAGAAGTAAACAGGATGCTTTCAAATGAGCTGTTTCACAGGGCCCTGAAGTGAGGTTCTACTTAAAGATAATACTTCAGCTGAAAGAACAGTCATAACGAGGCTAACCTGAATGTTCATTTCTCTATGTGATAAAGAACATTTTCCTATCCCAGCCACAGGGAAAGTAAAGCATTCTCATCTCAAACAAATGGGATTGGTACTGTGGAAATGTTACGAAAATATGAATTAGAGGTAAATGTGAAGACAATGTAAATTAGAGCACAGTGCTGATAACACCAAGGTCAAGGGTTCAGGTCCCCTTACCAGCCAGCCACCAAAAAAAAAAAAGAAAGAAAAAATGTAAATTAGAGGTATGTGACAAGCTTTGATACAATTTAAGTCACTGTTCAAACTAAGAATTTTACACACACTTTAGGGTACAATACTCAAAGCTAGAATCTACCCCGTGCTCTAAGTTTGATTCACCTTTTCTCTTAAGGAGCTCCATGCTAAATAGCTGGAAAACCTGCCCAGCATTATCAAGTCTTATCGTGCTAGCACGTTTCTTCAGTGACATTTGACTAGAAAATGTCTTGGCTGACTCCAGACGTGCTACTTCCTGTGGATCATTGATTCACAAAGCACACTCAGGTTTAGTTCTTTCTTTTCTGCACGTAGTTATGTGGCTTGTGTGTGTGTAAGGTCAAACATGAAGTTAGTTATTTTATGGTTACAATTGCAGTAGTACAGGTTAAGCATCCCTAATGTGAAAATCTGAAATCCAAGATGCTCCAAAATCCAAAACTTTTTGAGTGCCAACATGACACTCAAAGGAAATGCTCACTGTATCCTGCAAATATTCCAACAACCAAAAAAAATCCAAAATCCAAAATACTTCTGGTCCCAAACTGAAAGGGATACTCAACCTATATACTTAAACTTTAAAAACAAACTACCAATAAGCCTCCGCAGGAACCACTTCAGAGCATCTTCGCAGAGGATGACCCACTATGAACAGGCAAACACAGTTGAACAGGGAAACACAGCCCTGAGGTGTGGCAGCTCTTAGGAAGTGCACACGTTTGCGAGAAGCACTAACCTGGAGAAGGACCGAAAGCCAACACCTGTTTTATGGCTAAGAGTTATTTAATTTCTGTCAGGTTTTTTTAATGGAACATAGAACCTTGACAACAGAGAGTACATTTTCTCAAATTGAACATATAAATTTTTTTCCTTTGCACAGACTGATCAGAGGCAGGTAACCAGGAACCAGGCATCATGGTGATTTGTCTAATCTGCCCACACCTATTTCATTTGGGACAGGTTATTCAGTGGTCCAGCGATCACTTTTTGGCCTGTCCTTCAGACTCACTGTTATAATTAGGATAGGGTTATATGAAAGAGCTTAGAAAATAGCAAGGGTAATGTGAACCTAAGAAATTACTATCATAGAAGCCCCACTAATTACAAGTATTAGTTGAACAAATAAAGATGCTTTACATTTGTTCTATGCTTTGCAGTTTACAGAGTTCTTTAGTCCACAGGGCCTTGTTTAAACCTAACCCAAAACCCCATGAGAGGTGCTCTGCCCCTTCTTTTCAAATTAGGGTGAGACAGATAGTGTGGTTCCTTTAGGACTGTGTGGAGGCCCAAGCCAGGT
>NW_007741354.1:22692-24632 GCF_000696425.1 Galeopterus variegatus | reverse complement strand
GTTCCCACGAGGGACTACAGAGCAAAAGGTCATCCACATACTTCAGGAAGGTTGACTGTGGGGGGGCAGGGTGAAAATATTTGAGGTCTTGGGCCAACACTTGGCCAAAGAGGTGAGGGCTATCCCAGAATCCCTGGGGGAGGACAGTCCTTGTGAGTTGTTCAGAATGTCGTGTATTGGGGTCAGCCCAGGTAAAGGCAAATATGTCCTGGGAGGCGGGGTCCAGGGGAATGGAAAAGAATGCATCTTTTAAGTCTAGGACTGAATAATGAGTTGTGGGAGCTGGGATCTGGGACAAAAGAGTATAGGGATTGGGTGTTAAAGGATGAATGGGAATAACAGCAGCACTAACCAAACGGAGATCTTGAACCAGTCGGTAAGACCTGCTTGGTTTTTTTACTGCAAGGATGGGGGTGTTGAATGGTGAGTGGGTGTGGCGAAGGTAACCCTTTTTGAGAAGATCTTCAACAATGGGTTGGAGTCCGCGAAGTGCTGTGGTGCTGAGTGGGTACTGAGATTGATTTATATACTTGGAGGGATCTTTTAGCCAAATTGTAATAGGTGTACAATGTGCGAAGGAGGGTGTAGTGATGTCCCATACAACAGGGTTTACACCACAGACTACTGGGCAACCTTGAGCTAGTCATTTTAATTTCTCTGAGTCCCGGTTTACACATTTGAAATATAAGGGAGGCATTTGCTACTTTCTGGAGTAAAGGTAAAGATTAAAGGAGCTAATGTATAAGCAATAGCCTGTTAATCTTCTGCCCAACTCCCACAGGTTTTAATTATTAACGTCCTAGGGTACATTTGCTTCTGATTTCTAAGGTAGTAGCAAGTTCTGTCAAAGGAGAACAGAAATAAGAAAAGATAGAGCTGAGGGCATTGTCCTGAAGGTCAGGTCTGTGTGGCAAGGTTTGGACCCCCAGATGGCCTGCTTCTGCCAGGGTCAGATATAGTGCAAGAGGGAGGAGACTAGAGGAGTCCAGGGTAATCCTCCTCTATTTGGTAATCTTGCCTGGGCCCTGTCCAGAAACATGGAGACCTCTGGCTCTGGAACTGCTGCAAAATTTCTTAGAATTTCCGGACTCTATCTGGATTAATTTTTTTTTTTTTTTTAGAAAGGGGTCCCACCTGGAACACTTACCAGAGGAAATGAAGTATTGACTGGCAGTTTAATCTCTCAAATTGAACATAAAAGGAAACAGTGGTACTTTGTAAAAGGTTCCTGGGAAAATGTAATTGTTGTTTAAAAAAATAGGCAAGACCAGCCAGACAGATAAAGTTGCATGGGTTAATTGCCAAATCTGTGTCTCACCTGCATCTTTTATGTGGCAGAAATGAATGCTTTATAGGTAATGAGGTCCTCAACAGGAGAGTTATGGCCTAACGGCCTGACATTTGTAAAGGTATAAAATGTAGGGGGAGATTTAACGAGCAAGATGAGCTGCCCTCCTGCATATTAACACAATTACGCACCTATGCACAAGTCTAGGAGTAAATAGTGTATTTATAGCATGAGGATTCTCCAAAGGATATTAAGCAGACACTGCAATTTGCATTTTAATTTTCTTACAAGAAAACATTTCTATTTGTCTTGAAACTTCCTAGGGCTCTAAGCCTTTATTTAGCTGTTCCAGTGGCCTCCGCCTTTGTGCTGTGTTTTGTAGCAGGGCTAGGAAGACCGACAGGACCCTCAAGTTTCCAACCCTACTCTCAGGGATTGAGGCTGGGATAGAGGATGGTTCGATCTTTCAAACTGGAGATGCTGCTACACTGGGAGGCCGGAGGAACTGGAAAGCTGTGTGTTGGAAAAATAGAATAGTTTGGTCAGGGCCCTTGCCTTGGGTCCAGTTGGGTGTGGTTTTAGCACATCCATTGTAAGCAAGTTGTGTGTGTGTGTGTGTGTGTGTGTGTGTGTGTGTGTGTGTGTGTGTGTG